>NC_079190.1:468862217-469162217 GCF_029499605.1 Hyla sarda
TCGAGTATAAGCCGAGGGGGGTGTTTTCAGCACGAAAAATCGTGCTGAAAAACTCGGCTTATACTCGAGTATATACGGTATGTATGTTTTTTTTCCCTTTTTACCACTTTGTTTTTTTCCTCTAAATGTACTAACTCATTTTTTGTCTTCTCATTTCAGATCCGTGTATCTTGTGGATTACTTTAGATTCAGGGGAGTGCAGTGATTAGCATTTTTTTGGTTTAATGTTAATAAAATGGTTAATGAGGACTTTTGGGGGAGTGTTTTTTTGGAATACATTTTTTTTAAATGTGATGTTTTTTTTTTATTTACTTGGCATGCTTAGTAGTGGAAGCAGTATTATAGACAGAGTCCATTATTAAGCTGAGGCTTAGCATTAGCCCCCAAAACAGCTAGTGCTAAACCCCAATTATTTCCCCGGTACCCACCACCACAGGGGTGCTGGGAGGAGCCGGTACCACCAGGCCCAAAGCCTCAAATATGGCGCTCCTGAGCCTAGGCGGTAACAGGCTGGTGTTATTTAGGCTTGGGAGGGCCAGTAACAATGGTCTTTGCCCACCCTGGTAACATCAGGCTGTTGCTGCTTGGTTGGTATTTGGATAAAAATAGGGGGAACCTTATCTTTGTTTTGCATTAATAATTATTAAAAAAAAAAAAAAAAACGCATATGTAATAAAAACAGCAAAAATTCAAAATGAGAGACAGGTGGCCAAAGAAAGCAAAACTAATCCTAAATATTTTTTTAGATATATAAATGCAAAAAAACCAAGGACAGAGCATGTAGGACCCCTTAATAATGATAATGGGGAGGTTGTCACAGGCGATCAAGAGAAGGCGGAGCTACTGAATGGGTTCTTTAGTTCTGTATACACTATGGAAGAAGGAGCTGACATTGGCCAGGTCAGTGCTGGTAACACAACATGTAATGTACTGAACTGGCTTAGTGTAGAGATGGTACAAGGTAAGTTAAGTGATATAAATGTAAGCAAATCCCCAGGACCGGATGGACTACACCCAAGAGTTCTTAGAGAGGTAAGTTCAGTAATATCTGTACCCCTGTTTATGATATTTAGAGATTCTCTGGTGTCTGGTATTGTGCCAAGGGACTGGCACAAGGCGAATGTGGTGCCAATCTTCAAAAAGGGCTCTAGGTCTTCCCCAGGAAACTATAGACCGGTAAGTTTAACGTGCATTGTGGGTAAATTGTTTGAAGGACTTATAAGGGATTACATACAGGAATACATAGGTGATAATTGTATTATAAGTGATAGCCAGCATGGGTTTACTAAGGATAGAAGTTGTCAAACCAATCTAATTTGCTTTCATGAAGATGTGAGTAGAAGCCTTGACAGAGGAATGGCTGTGGATATAGTGTTTCTGGATTTTGCTAAAGCATTTGATACTGTCCCTCATAGACGTCTGACAGGTAAGTTAAGGTCTTTGGGTTTGGAAATTTTAGTTTGTAACTGGATTGAACACTGGCTCATGGATCGTACCCAGAGAGTGGTGGTCAATGATTCGTACTCTGATTGGTCCCCGGTTATTAGTGGTGTACCCCAAGGTTCAGTACTGGGCCCGCTGTTGTTTAATTTATTTATTAATGATATAGAGGATGGTATTAACAGCTCTGTTTCTATCTTTGCAGATGACACCAAGCTTTGTAGCACAGTACAGTCTATAGAGGATGTGCATAAGTTACAAGATGACTTGGATAGACTAAGTGTCTGGGCATCCACTTGGCAAATGAGGTTCAATGTGGATAAATGTAAAGTTATGCATCTGGGTACTAATAACCTGCATGCGTCGTATGTCTTAGGGGGGATTAAACTGGCAGAGTCACTGGTAGAGAAGGATCTGGGTGTACTTGTAGATCACAGACTACAGAATAGCATGCAATGTCAGGCTGCTGCTTCCAAAGCCGGCAGGATATTGTCATGTATAAAAAGAGGCATGGACTCAAGGGACAGGGACATAATACTCCCCCTTTATAAAGCATTGGTACGGCCTCACCTGGAATATGCTGTTCAGTTTTGGGCACCTGTCCATAAAAGGGACACTGCGGAGTTGGAAAGGGTGCAGAGACGCGCGACTAAACTAATATGGGGCATGGAACATCTTAGCTATGAGGAGCGATTAAAGGAGTTACAATTGTTTAGTCTTGAGAAGAGACGTTTAAGGGGGGATATGATAAACATATATAAGTATATTAATGGCCCATACAAAAAATATGGAGAAAAACTGTTCCAGGTTAAACCCCCCCAAAGGACGAGGGGGCACTCCCTCCGTCTGGAGAAGAAAAGGTTTAGTCTAAAGGGGCGACACGCCTTCTTTACCGTGAGGACTGTGAATTTATGGAACGGTCTACGTCAGGAACTGGTCACAGCTGGAACAATTAACAGCTTTAAAACAGGATTAGATACATTCCTGGAACAAAATAACATTAATGCTTATGAAGAAATATAAAATCTCATCCCTTCCCCAATATCGCGCCACACCCCTACCCCTTAATTCCCTGGTTGAACTTGATGGACATATGTCTTTTTTCGACCGTACTAACTATGTAACTATGTAACTATAGGGTTCCCCCTATTTTTATTTTCAGCCAAATACCAACCAAGCAGCAACAGCCTGATGTTACCAGGGTGGGCGAGGACCATTGTTACTGGCCCTCCCCAGCCTAATTAACGCCAGCCCGTTACCACCTAGGCCCAGGAGCGCCATATTTGATCCTCCGGGCCTATTGGTACCGGCTCTTCCCGGCACCCCTGTGGCGGTGGGTACCGGGGTAATAATTGGAGGTTAGCGCTAGCTGTGTTGGGGGCTAACACTAAGCATAGGCTTAGTAATGGATTCCGTCTATTAGACAGCTTCCACTACTAAGCCTTTCAAGTAATTAAAAAAAAACACGTTTAAAAAAAAATGTATTCCAAAAAACACTCTCATTAACATTAAACAGTTTGGCCTTAAGGACCAGACCGTTTTTTGCACATCTGACCACTGTCACTTTAAACATTAATAACTCTGGAATGCTTTTAGTTATCATTCTGATTCCGAGATTGTTTTTTCGTGACATATTCTACTTTAACATGGTGGTAAATTTTTGTGGTAACTTGCATCCTTTCCTTGTGAAAAATCCTAAAATTTGATGAAAAATTTGAAAATTTTGCATTTTTCTAACTTTGAAGCTCTCTGCTTGAAGCTCTCTGCTTTTTTTTACAAATAATTTTTTTTTTATTCACATATACAATATGTCTACTTTATGTCTGCATCATAAAAGTGACAAGTTTTTACTTTTGGAAGACACCAGAGGGCTTCAAAGTTCAGCAGCAATTTTCCAATTTTTCACAAAATTTTCAAACTCACTATTTTTCAGGGACCAGTTCAGGTTTGAAGTGGATTTGAAGGGTCTTCATATTAGAAATACCCCACAAAAGACCCCATTATAAAAACTGCACCCCCCAAAGTATTCAAAATGACATTCAGTCATCATTTTAACCCTTTAGGTGTTTCACAGGAATAGAAGCAAAGTGAAGGAGAAAATTCACAATCTTCATTTTTTACACTCGCATGTTCTTGTAGACCCAATTTTTGAATTTTTACAAGGGGTAAAAGGAGAAAATGTATACTTATATTTGTAGCCCGATTTCTCTTGAGTAAGCACATACCTCAAATGTCTATGTAAAGTGTTCGGCGGGCACAGTAGAGGGCTCAGAAGGGAAAGAGCGATAAGGGAATTTTGGAGAGTACGTTTTTCTGAAATGTTTTTTGGGGGGCATGTTGCATTTAGGAAGCCCCTATGGTGCCAGAACAGCAAAAAACCCTCACATGGCATACCATTTTGGAAACTAGACCCCTTGAGGAACATAACAAGGAATAAAGTGAGCCTTAATACCCCACAGGTGTTTCACGACTTTTGCATATGTAAAAAAAAAATTATTTTTTTTCACTAAAATGTGTTTCCCCCCAAATTTCACATTTTTCCAAGGGTTAATAGCAGGAAATACCCCCCAATATTTGTAACCCCTTCTCTTCTGAGTATGGAGGTATCCCATAAGTTGACCTGAAGTGCACTATGGGCGAACTACAATGCTCAGAAGAGAAGGAGTCATATTTGGCTTTTTGAGAGCAAATTTTGCTCGGGGGGCATATCGCATTTAGGAAGCCCCTATGGTGCCAGAACAGCAAAAAAAAAACACATGGCATACCATTTTGGAAACTAGACCCCTTGAGGAATGTAATAAGGAATAAAGTGAGCCTTGTTACCCCACAGGTGTTTCACGACTTTTGCATATGTAAAAAAAAATAAAAACATTTTCCACTAAAATGTGTGTTTCCCCCCAAATTTCACATTTTTGCAAGGGTTAATAGCAGGAAATACCCCCCAATATTTGTAACCCCTTCTCTTCTGAGTATGGAGGTACCCCATAAGTTGACCTGAAGTGCACTATGGGCGAACTACAATGCTCAGAAGAGAAGGAGTCATATTTGGCTTTTTGAGAGCAAATTTTGCTCGGGGGGCATATCGCATTTAGGAAGCCCCTCTGGTGCCAGAACAGCAAAAAAAAACCACATGGCATACCATTTTGGAAACAAAACCCCTTGAGGAACGTAACAAGGGGTACAGTGAGCATTTGCCCCCCACTGGTGTCTGACAGATCTTTGGAACAGTGAGCTGTACAAGTTTTCATTTTCACGGACCACTGTTCCAAAGATCCGTCAGACACCTGTGGGGGGTAAATTCTCACTGCACCCCTCATTACATTCCGTGAGGGGTGTCGTTTCCGAAATGGGGTCACATGTGGGTTTTTTTTTTTTTGCGTTTGTCAAAACCGCTGTAACAATCAGCCACCCCTGTGCAAATCACCTCAAATGTACATGGTGCGCTCTCCCTTCTGGGCCTTGTTGTGCGCCCCCAGAGCACTTTGCGCTCACATATGGGGTATCTCTGTAGTCGGGAGAAATTGCATTACAAATTTTGGGGGGCTTTTTTCCCTTTTACCTCTTCTGAAAATGTAAAGTATAGGGCAACATCAGCATGTTAGTGTAAAAAATGAAATTTTTTTACACTAACATTGTGGTGTAGACCCCAACATTTCCTTTTCATGAAGGGTTAAAGAAGAAAAAGCCCCCCAAACCTTGTAACCCAATTTCTCCCGTGTACGGCGATACCCCATATGTCGCCCTAAACTGTTGCCTTGAAATACGACAGGGCTCCAAAGTGAGAGCGCCGTGCGCATTTGAGGCCTATATTAGGGATTTGCATAGGGGTGGACATAGGGGTATTCTACGCCAGTGATTCCCAAACAGGGTGCCTCCAGCTTTTGCAAAACTCCCAGCATGCGTGGACAGTCAACGGCTGTCCGGCAATACTGGGAGTTGTTGTTTTTCAACAGCTGGAGGCTCTGCTTTGGAAACAGTGGCGTACCGGACGTTCTTATTGGGGGAGGGGGGCTGTGTAGGGGTATGTGTATATGTAGTGTTTTTAACTTTTTATTTTATTTTGTGTTAGTGTAGTGTAGTGTTTTTAGGGTACAGTCACATGGGCGGGGGATTACAGCGAGTTTCCCGACGCAAAATTTGCTGCATCTCAAGATGCGATAAACCCACTGTAAAAGCCTCGCCCATGTGAATGTACCCTGTACATTCACAGGGGGGGGTCACCAGCTGTTGCAAAACCCCAACTCCCAGCATGCATGCTGGGAGTTATAGTTTTGCAACAGCTGGAGGCACACAGGTTAGGAAACACTGAGTTAGAAACAGACAATGTTTCCCAACCAGTGTGTCTCCAGTTGTTGCAAAACTACAACTCCCAGCATGCCCAGACAGCTGAAGGGAATGCTGGGAGTTGTAGTTCGGCAACATCTGAAGGGCCAGATGTTGCTGAACTAAAACTTCCAGCATGCCTGGACAGTCAGTGCATACTGGGAGTTGTAGTTTTGCAACAGCTGGAAGAGCACAGATTGGAGACCATTATACAATGGTCTCCAAACTGGGGCCCTCCAGATGTTGCAAAACTACAACTCCCAGCATCCCCAGACAGCCAAAGGCTGTCTAGGCGTGCTGGGAGTTATAGTTTTCAGACTCCTAGAAGCAGCAGTGAAGATCTTCACTGCTGCTTCTGAGGACCATATACTTACCTGCCGGTCCCGTCGCTGCTCGTCCATGGGGCCGGTCCTGCCGCTGCTCCTCGGTCCCGCCAGGTAAGGCCGCCGGTCCCCTGATGTTCCCCCCCTATGCCGCAGGTCCCTGCGAGCCCCCGCAGCCATCGTCCCCCGTTCTGCCCGACTTCCAGGGGCGGGCAGTGCGGGGGATCTGAACTTTCACCCCAGATCACTGTGATTGGTCCACAGGGACCAATCACAGTGATCGCTGACCAGGACCATCAATGGATGGTCCTGGGGGTGAAGCAGAAGTTGTCCCCTGCTGGAAACAGCGGGACTTCTGCCAGTTAACCCGTGCGATGCTGCGCATCGCCGGGTTAACTGAATGTCATTTATAAACGCCGGGATGCCCGAACGCACTGCACAACCCGCGTATATATATGACATTCTGCGGGAAGGGGTTAAAAAAGACGCTGGTCATTGAAGCAGTCCACCAAATCCGAAGTAGTCCACAGGATACATGGATCTGAAATGAGGAGAAAAAAAGAAAAATAGGTTAATACATTTATTGTCACCCGTCCGCGCCTGACTACAACTCCCAGCATGCCCTTACAGTAAGAGCATGCTGGGAGTTGTAGGGGGGGTGACAATCTCCCGCACCACATGACTACAACTCACAGCATGCCCTTACAGTAAGGATATGCTGGGAGTTGTAGTCATGTGGTGCGGGAGATTGTTACCCCCCCCCACGCACACACTACAACTCCCAGCATATCATTATTATAAGGACATGCTGGGAGTTGTATTTGTGCGGCAGAGGGCAGGTGACAGGCTTGTCACCCGCCCCCTACAACTCCCAGCATGCCCTTACAGTAAGGATATGCTGGGAGTTGTAGTGTGTGTGTGTGGGGGGGGGGGGGGGCGGGGGTAGCCATCTCCCGCACCACATGAATAAAACTCCCAGCATATCCTTACTGTAAGGGCATGCTTGGAGTTTTAGGGGGGCAGGTGAAAAGCCTGTCACCTGCCACACAACTACAACTCCCAGCATGTCCTTACAGTAAGGGCATGTTGGGAGTTGTAGTCATGTGGTGTGGGAGATTGTCACCCCCCCCCCCCCTACAACTCCCAGCATGCTCTTACTGTAAGGGCATGCTGGGAGTTGAAGTTGTGCGGCAGGGGGGGCAGGTGACAAGCTTGTCACCCCCCCCCCCCCCACAACTCTCCCAGCATGCCCTTCCTGTAAGGACATGCTGGGAGTTGTAGTCGTGCCAGCCAGAGAAGCGGGTGGTAATGCGCTCCGCTCCTTGGCTGCAGTGATCAGAGAATCACTGTAATTTCATATTTTCTGTCGTCACGTGACACGGGACCCAGCGGGAAATTTGAAATTACACCAAACTCTGTGGCGCTGTAGTAAGGAGCCCGGGCTGACATAACACTGCAGCCGCCCGGGACTCCCTCAGCCAGGCAGGGAGATGTGCAGAAGCCGTCCCTGCCATCTCTCGGTGTGTACCGCAGTGCTGAGGGATGACAGGGACGGCACCTACACATCTCCCTGACGGCTGTGGGAGTCCCTTGGGGGGCAGCTGAGTTATGTCAGCCCGGGCTCCTTACCAGGCGCTGCGGAAATAAAAGTTGACGGAGCCCGGGCGGCTGAAGTGAGGTTAGCCCGGGCACCTTACCACGGTGCCGCAGGATATCTTAGGAGCCCGGGAGGGTGCAGACTGATGCCAGCCCGTCTCCTTTTAACATCTAGCGGAGCCGCGGAGCTTTTAGTCCCTAATGTAATATCAAATTTCCCGTGATTGGCTGCTCGGTCCTGGCCAATTACGGGACCCAGCGGGAAATATGAAATTACATTAAGGGAAATAGAAACTCTGCTGCGCCAAAGTTTGTTAAAAGGAGCCCAGGCTGGAGTCAGTCTTCAGCCGCCCGGGTTCCTCCGATTCTATCCCCGCTACCCTAATACAATGATGGGGATGGGGACACTGCTTTATATAACCCCCACCCCCCTTGTCTTCCACCCGCCCGCGCCGCACATTGTCCGCCCGCTACAATACTACAACTCCCAGCATGCCCTCACTGTATGGACATGCTGGGAGTTGTAGTCTTGCAACAGGTAGCAGACAGATGGGAGATGTGCAGCGCAGGCGGGTGGGAAACAAGGGGGGGATGTCATTATGTTAGGGTAGCGGGGTTAGAATCAGACAGAGCTGGGCGGCTGCAGAGTGATGCCAGCCCGGGCTCCTTTGTACAGTTGCAATATATTTCCCGCTGGAGCTGTGATCACGGCTGCCAGCGGGAAATATAAAATTTGCTCTCAAAAGCCGTTTTGTGTGCCAGCTCCGAGCTGGCTTATATTTATGCAGTTTTTGAGGGCTTGCGACTTTTTATGCGACTTTCGCACTTGATAAATCCCTGACCACTGCAAAGTAAAAAATAAAATTTACTTTCGTACGCTTTTTTGTAGCTTTTTGCTTACAGCCAAAAGTCGCACAAAAAATTGCTTAAGTGCTAATGCGACTTTTTCTGCGACTTTTGTAAGCAAAAAAAGAGCTCTAAATCCCTTGATAAATGTCCCCCATTGTATTTGTGAATCAATATATAATTTGGAATGTCCATTTTTCTTACAGGCAGAAAAATGCTAAATTTTCAAAATTTTGGGATTTTTCACCAAGAAAAGATGCAAGTAACAACAAAAATTACCACTATGTTAAAGTAGAATATGTCACGAAAAAACAATCTCAGAATCAGAATGAAAAGTAAAATCATTCCAGAGTTATTCATATATAAAGTGACAGTGGTCAGATTTGCAAAAAAGGGCCGTGTTGTTAAGGTGAAAATGAGCTGCATCCTTAAGGGGTTAAAAATCAAAATATAGCTATTAACTGTTACAGTTTAATAAAGGGAATAAGTGCCTCCTCCAATAAAAAAATGAATTCCCCCTCTTTTCCCATTTAACAAAAAAAAATTTTTTTTTTTTAAAAAATAAATCAACATATTTGGTAGAATAGTCTGAATGACTAAAATATAACGTTAATGACTCCATACGGTGAACGACATAAAACATAAAAATAACAAAGTCCAATGCTGAATTGTGATCACATCCCGGAAAAAAAAAAAGGAATAAAAAGTCATCAAAAATCACATATACACAAATGTGGTACCGATGAAAACAACAAATCACAGATTAAGTGCCCATACAAGCATAACCATATGAATAAAACATGTCCAGGGATTAACCCCTTGGGTACGGAGGGTTTTCCCGTTCTTGCACTTTCGTTTTTTCCTCCTTACCTTTTAAAGATCACAACCCCACAAAATCCATATGATGGCTTATTTTTTGCACGTATACCATTGACTGTGCGGTTTAATTAACTATATATTTTTATAATTCCGACATTTCTGCATGCCGCGATACCATATATGTTTATTTACACAGTTTTTGGATTTTTTTTTAAGGAAAAAGGGGGGTGATTCAAGCATTTTTCACTTTTTTTTTCCAATGTTATAGCTCCCATAGGGACCTATAACACTGCACACACTGATCTTTTACATTGATCAATGGTTTCTCATAGGAAACCATTGATCAATGATTCTGCCGCTTGACTGCTCATACCTGGATCTCAGGCACTGAGCAATCATTCGGCGTTCGGACAGTGATCAAGTTGAACGCTGCATCTAAAGGGTTAATAGCGCGCAAAACCACGATCAGTGCTGCTCGCTATTAGCCTCGGCTCCCGGCTGTTGTTAGGGGCCTGGCCCGACCCGCTATGACGCTGGGCCACGGCGTGGCCCCGCATTATAGAAAGGTGGTGGGCGGAGGGCGTATAGGTATGCCCTCCGTCCCCAACAGGTTAAAGGAGATCTTTAGTGCTTATAACTTATACCCCAACCTAAGGATAGGGGATGAGTTATAAATCGCAGGGGGGTCCGAGCACTGGGGCCCCCCGCGATCTCCTGTATGGGGCCGTGGCAATGAACAGGAAAGGGGGCATTCTGTTCCCGCATGACGCGGCAGCCGGCACGCCCTTCCATGACTCCCATAGAAATACATGGAGGGGCGTGCCCGCTGCCGCGTCAAGCGGGGATGGAACGCCCCCTTTCCTGTACATAACTGTGGCCCCGTACAGAAGATGGCGGGGGGCCCGATCGCTCGTACCCCCCGTGATCTATAACTTATATCCTATCCTTAGGATGGGGGATAAGTTATAAGCACTACAGATCTTCTTTAAATGTGAGTGCAGGTGCAGTGACCATGCCGGCGTATAAGACGACTTGGCGTATAAGACGACCCCCAACTTTGCCGTGCTGGGAGTTGTAGTTTCACAACAGCTGGAGGCAACCTGGTTTTTAGTATACAGTATTAGTTTTTACTTGCTCTGGCCGGCCCCCGCCTGCAGCTACACACAGGAGCCGGCCCGGGCAGATAATCAGAAGTTTTCCTATCCCGGACCTCAATACCCGGCGTATAAGACGACCCCCGGCTTTTCAGAAGAAAATTTGGGGTTAAAAAGTCATCTTATACGCCGGGATATACGGTATTTATATATTTTTAACCCCTTCAGGACAGGTTTTTTCATTTTTGCACTTAGTTTTTTCCTCCTCACCTTCTTAAAATCATAACACTTTCAATTTTCTACATACACAGTCCTATAAGGGCTGTTTTTTTGTGCCACCTATTGTACTTTGTAATGACAACAATCATTTCACCACAAAATCTACGGCAAAACTAGGGGGAAAAAAAAAAACTCCATTCTGATTTTTTTTTTTTTAGGGGGTTCAGATTCTACACAGTGCACTTTTCGGTAAAAATGACACCTTATATATATTCTGTAGATCCATACGATTAAATTGATACACAGCTTATTAAGGTTTGATTTTGTTTTACTTCTGTTAAAAAAAAATTATTACTTTTACACCAAAATTAGTACGTTTAAAATTGTCCTCTTCTGACCTCTATAACTTTTTTTTTATTTTTCCGTATACAGCAAACAATTAGCCCTCATACAGTTTAAAACATACTTATATTGTTCAAAAAGTTAGATTTTTTTTTGAAGCAGTACAAAAAGAGTAAAGCGTTTACCCAAGCATTGACCCGCAGTATAAAAAGAACATGTCAGTGAATAAAAACGAAAACCCTCAAAAGTTGCCAAATTGTGGTTTTCTTTTCAATTTCCAGCCGTAAATAATATATATACATTTTTTTATAGTACCGTACATTTTATGTTACCGTACATTACAAAGTACAGTTGGTCGCAAAATAAACAACAACTCATATTGGTCTTTGGGTGGAAAATTAAAAGATTTATGGCTCTTAGAAGGGGAGGAGGAAAAAATGAAAATGTAAAAATGAAAATGTCCTTTGTCCTCAAGACCAAAAAGGGCTGTGACCCTGAAGGGGTTAAAACTGTAATCGTCAAATCCTTTGTAAACCCCCAGTATAACTGTACATAGTGTAAGTAAAGTACAGTACAGCCATTACAATGGATACACATACACGTGATGTCATCTGCTGTGACATCACACATCAAAGAGACTTTCTCCAGGGTAGAATCCAATCCCTAACACTTATTTCCTCGGTTCGGCGGGTGAACACGTTCTCCTACTAGACCTGCGCTTATTTTGCAAATTGAAGAGAATTTTGTCTATTTAGGCAAAAGGATCCTGTAGGGACGGCGACCATGAAGCTAAGAGGTAGGAATAATGAAAACTTCCAAAATTTCTGTTTAAAAATGGATTTAACATGAATGTATTAGTGTAAAGTTAATATAGTAGAGTTCTGAACGCTTGGAGCGGGTGGTGGGGGTCATGACATCACAGCCACGCCCCCTCAATGTAAGTCTATGGGAGGGGGTGTGGCATGATGTCACGAGGGGCGTGGCTGTGACGTTACGACCCTGTCACCCAGTGTTCTGAACAAAGGCTAGGTGCTGCACAGAGATCACTGGGGTCCCAGCTGCGGGACCCCGGCGATCAGACATCTTATCCCCTATCCTTTACATAGGGGATAAGATGTCTAGGGGCAGAGTACCCTTTTAAGTCTCTTACAGCAATTGGGTAAAGGTTTACTCCTGTGAGATAAATGATTTTGTGTGAACATACACACAGACATATATATATATATATATATATATATATATATATATATACATAAATACATGAATGAATATAGGTCTAATATATTGTATGCTTTTGCTATTTTGCAGATATCCCAGTTCTCTCGGTGCCTGTCGTGTGTCTCATACATTACGTGACGAGTTTCCTTTGGCGGTATACTAACCTATATCATTATAAGGTCACTCCACCATATTATGAGATCCATAAAATACCTGGGAAGAAGATTAAGCACCGTGGTCAGCGAGCAGATGTGGCTATTGACATGGCTTTAGGTGACAATTCAGACCCACATGAATCCAGGCACAGCGATCATGTGACAGTCACCATGGCGGATAACCAGATGGATTTACCAACAACCTCTGAAGATGCCTCGGAGCCCAAAGTGTCTTGGCTGCAGCGGACTTGGCAATATGCTAAAAGCAAACTGAAGTGGTCCAATTATGTATCCAATGTGTGGGTTGGAGCATGGGCCATGGCCAAATGGACAGTAACCGGCATGATGACCACATTCAAGATGCCATTTTACTTCCTACATACACAGCTAAGAAGTATTACAGCAAAGGCCATTGACGATCAATGTGAACCAGTTTAACAAGATGCTGATTGGGTCACACAAGGTCTGCATATGGTTGGGGGTGGGGGTGGGGAGGAGCCCGAAATGCAGCCACCTCCACGTGGTGGGCTCTGGGTCACTTGATACATTAACAAGTGAGCGAGGAGCTGCATAATTCAAGGCACATTTCCCATATTGGACATACAGCTTGTAATAGAGACAGAAGATATTGTCCACATGGATTTTGCACATAAGTGGGAAAACAAGCCCCCCTATTGGATGATTAAGGAATCAGAGATCTGTAGAAGGGGAGAGGTGGATTCCCAGGAATGGAGGATGACAATATAACTTTAGCAGAATATCTCTGGATAAGTGGATATGGTAGAAACAGTATCATAATTTTTATTACTATTATTATTATTAACCCCTTAACTCCTTAAGGACCCAGGGCGTATGGATACACCCTGGGTTTTTGATCGTTAAGTACCCAGGGCGTATACATACGCCCATGGGAATTTAAGTCCCCGCCGCGCACCGGTTGGGGACTGAACCGGGATGCCTGCTGAAATCATTCAGCAGGCATCCCATGCAACATGTCGCCAATTCTGGGTCATACGGGTCTATGGTGACTCGGAATATAAGGGGGATATCGGTTGTCCGAGACATCCACGATCCCCCTGAAGGGATAGGAGTGAGGTGGCAGGGGTGCCACCCCTCCTATCCCTACTATTGGTCATCAAGAAGCGACAACCAATAGCAAATCGGGGGCGGGGGGTTAACTTTTGGTTTCCCTGTTCTGCCCACCCACAGTAGGCTGGGCAGAATGGGGAAACTGACAGGGACCGCCGCCGAAGTTTAATTACTCATGGGCGGCGGTAGCAGGCGGCAATCGATGGGGGTGATCGGCGGCAGAAGAGGAGAACGACGATGCGGCTCCTTGGATCCTACGGAAGCTGGTGAGTTGCCTGGCAACATCTGGAGGTCTACAGTCTGAGACCACTATACAGTGGTCTCTAAACTGGAGCCCTCCAGATGTTGCAAAACTATAACTCCTAGCATGCCTACACAGCAGTTTGCTGTCTGGGCATGCTGGGATATCTAGTTTTGCAACATCTGGAGGGCCTCAGTTTGGAGATCACTGTACAGCGATCTCTTAAACTGTGACCCTCCAGCTGTTGCAAAACTACAAATCCCAGCATGCCCTTTGGTGATCAGTACATGCTGGGAATCGTAGTTTTGCAAAAGCTGGAGGCACACTGTTTGGAAAGTACTGAGTCAGGTCACAGAACCTAACTGAAGATTTTCCAACCAGTGTGCCTCCAGCTATTGCTAAAGTACATCTCCCAGCATGCATGGTCTGTCAGTGCATGCTGGGAGTTGTAGTTTTGAAACAGCTGGAGGTTTGCCTCCCCATGTGATTGTACAGGGTACATTCACATGGGCGAGTTTACAGTGAATTTTCTGCTTCAAGTTTGAGCTGCGGCAAATTTTTCGCCACAGCCCAAACTCCTAGTGGGAAACTCAACGAAAACCTCCGCCAGTGCGAATGTACCCCAAAAACACTACACTACATAATAAAGGGTAAAACACTACATATACACCCCTTACACTGTCCCCCTCCCCCCAATAAAAATGAGAAACTTATCGTATGGCCGTGTTTCCAAAACAGAGCCTCCAGCTGCTGCAAAACAACAACTCCCAGCATTTCCGGACAGCCACTGACTGTCCAGGCATGTTGGGAGTTTAGCAACAGCTGGAGGCACCCTGTTTGGAATCACTGGCGTGGGGGTCTTTTTCTCCTCTTACCCCTTATGAATAGGAAAAGTTGGGGGTTACACTAGCCTGTTAGTGTAAAAAAAAAAAAAAAAAATGTTTACACGAACCTGCTGGTGTTGCCCCCTACTTTTTATTTTCACAAGCAGTAAAAGGAAAAAAAGACCCCCAAAATTTGTAACGCAATTTCTCCTGAGCACGGAAATACCCCATATGTGGCCGTAAAATTTTCTGCGGACGCACAGCAGGGCTCAGGAGTGAGAGCGCACTATGTACATTTGAGGTCTAATTTGGTGATTTGCACAGGGGTGGCTGATTTTACAGCTGCTCATTTTGGAAACTACACCCCTCACGGAACGTAACAAGGGGTACAGTGAGCCTTAACACCCCACAGGTGTTTGAAAATTTTTCATTAAATTTGGATGGGAAAATGAGAAAAAAAAAACTAAACATAATATGCTGGTGTTAACCTAAATTTTTCATTTTCACAAGGGAAAATATGAAAAAGCCCCCCAAAATTTGTAACCCCATTTCTTCTGAGTAAGAACATACCCCATATGTGGATGTAAAGTGCTCTGCGGGTGAACTACAATGCTCAGAAGAGAAGGAGCACCATTGGGCTTTTTAAAGATAAATTTTGTCCGGAATTGAAGGCCACGTGTGTTTACAAAGCCCCCACATGTGACCCTATTTTGGAAACTACACCCCTCACATAATGTAATAAGGGGTACAGTGAGCATTTACGCCCCACAGGTGTCTGACAGATTTTTGGAACAGTGGTCCTTGAAAATGAAAATTGTAATTTTTCATTTGCACAGCCTACTGTTCCAAAGATCTGTCAAACGCCAGTGGGGTGTAAATACTGGGTCTTCAATTTTCTCCTTAAACTTACAGCTATTCCTGTGAAACACCTAAAGGGTTAACAAACATTCTGAATATAATTTTGTACACTTTGATGGGTGCAATTTTTATAATGGGGTAATTTATGGGGTATTTCTAATATGAAGACCCCTCAAATCCACTTCAAATCTGAACTGGTCCCTGAAAAATTCAGATTTTGAAAATTTTGAGAAAAATTTGAAAATTGCTGCTGAACTTTGAAGCCCACTGATGTCTTCCAAAAGTAAAAAAAAAAAACATGTCAACTTTATGATGCAAACATGAAGAGATTGTATATGTGAATCAACATATAATTTATTTGGTATGTCTATTTTCCTCACAAGCAGAGAGCTTCAAGGTTAAAAAAAAAGCAACATTTTCAAATTTTGGAATTTTTTACCAAGAAATGATGCAAGTATTGACGAAAACTTACCACTATGATAAAGTAGAATATGTCACGAAAAAACTATCTCGGAATCAACTTCATAAGTAAAAGCATTCCAGAGTTAGTAATGCTTAAAGTGACAGTGGTCAGATGTGCAAAAAATGCTCTGGTCCCATCCACCGTCCTCAGAAATAAAAAAAAGTATTAAAAACATACTATGCCGCACCATGAATATCCGTACTCTGGGGGCTTTTTTGCTCAATTTTGAGCCCACATTTTGTGACGTTGTCAGACCAGAGAAGTAGATTGTCGATATTACCGATCAGTATTAATTGATCGTCCTAATCAGCGAGTACTTGCCGCGTTAGATGAGCCGGCTCGTCCTGAAGCTAAACTGTCACAGCATGTAAACATGGAAACATGCTGTGACATTGAAGTGACTTCAGCTTTCATAGACAGCTGATCATCACAGACATCGTCCGCGGGTCTCCCCATGGCTGGCCTGGCCCCCTGATTGTTGTGATTGGTCAATCAATCCAGATTGACCAATCACAGCAGAGGCAGTTGAAAAAAACTGCCTTTCACAGCTCCGATCTCCTCAGTGTAGGGAGATCTGTGAGGAGATTGGAGCTGTGTGAGCTCTGTGTGAAATAAAACATCAAACAGACCCCTATAACCCCCCCATACCCATCCTAGTGCTCCTGTCTAGGGGACATCAGCTGTCTTGGATATCTGATTGTCACCATGCAGTGATTTCTGTAAACTGTGAGCCTCCTTATGTTGCTAAACTACAACTCCCAGCATGCCCAGACAGCTGTTGGCTGTCAGGGCATGCTGGGATTTGTAGTTTTGCAACATCTGGAGGGCCACACTTTGGAGATCACTGTGCAATGATCTCTAAACTGAGGCCCTCCAGATGTTGCAAAACTACAACTCCCAGCATGCACGAACAGCAAACTGCTGACTTGTCATGCTGGAAGTTATAGTTGCGTGTGTGGTAAGTCTCAGGGGTAGGGGTAGTACAGTCAGAGATTTTCTTTGGTATATCAGGGGTTAATGTTAACCCTATAGTTGGTGACGCCAGGCTGAGGGCTTGTATGTTGAGATGACTCTCCGGCCTATCGCCGCCCTTCCCAGTAACGATAGGTGCATAAGAATAAAGACTGAAGGTCCACAGAGTCCTAGGGACTCTGGCTATGGGGACCTAAAAACAGGTACCGTATAGGATGCGGTACCGGGACACCACACGCAGTGGCGTCTCCAGCTTTCAAATTTTGGGGGGGCACACTGGGGGCCAGGACAAAAGTAGGGGGGGCAATTATAACAACACCACATTTATACATTGCACGTGCAAATTATATCCAAGCCAAGGGCAGCATCGGGGGACCATGAAGATCTCATTGACTTTAAAGGCAGCTTCAGCAGGTGTCTACGTGGAGAAGAAGTGACATGTCACTTATTTTTTGGCCAGTTCCCTGTCAAACATTAACATAAGTAATATATGTGTAGATAGAAGCGTGCTGGCACTACCTGTATTGTGTGGTTCACAAAAAATACGTTGGTCCTATAATCCGGACTCTAAAGTATCAGACAGCACAGGCTTGTAATATGGTGGTGCTCACGTAATATAGGTAAAGACAGTTCATCCAATCACAATGATGTAGAAAAATTACAGGCAGCTCACCAATCTTTTGCAAGACTTCATGCTTAAGGGTGCATTCCCACGTGGTGTATTTTGCTGCGTATTTGCTGCGTATTTGGTGCTGCGTATTTTCCTACCCATTGACTTCAACAGGGAAAATAAAATACGCAGCAGCAAATACGCCGTGTGGGAACGTACCCTTAATTCCAGGGTGTGCAGGCAAAGCGGCTCCATGACGCACCGGTGAGCTAGACGCTAGTGCGAACAATGACCTGTATACTGAGACTAATATTACAAATAATATCAGTATACAAGGAGGAATATTATCACCATACATATTACCATCATGCTGTAACTGACCAAATCCTGTATACTGAGACCAATATTACCAATAATACCAGCATACAGGGAGGAAATATTGTCATCATACATATTATGGTCATACTGTTACTGACACCAATATTACTGATAATACCAGTACAAAAAAATAAAAATGGTCAGCATCTCCAGACAAAAGGTGCTTACTGTTAGTTGTGAGCGTTACTAGCAAGAAACAAATGATACTGCCACACCATGACCACGACTACCATTGTGACTGACTAATGACCGACTAACACCAATTGACACTGTATAAAATTCATTTTACAAATACCAATACTCCCACATACACTGGCCTTATAGTGGTAGATACCAGCTGTACACATCACAGTATGTATTATCCCTGTACTGTGACATCACTGTGTATATCATCCCTGTACTGTGACATCACTGTGTGTATTATCCCTGTACTGTGACATCACAGTGTGTATTATCCCTGTACTGTGACATCACTGTGTATTATCCCTGTACTGTGACATCACTGTGTATTATCCATGTGCTGTGACATCACTGTGTGTATTATCCCTGTACTGTGACATCACTGTGTATTATCCCTGTACTGTGACATCACTGTGTGTATTATCCCTGTACTGTGACATCACAGTGTGTATTATCCCTGTACTGTGACATCACTGTGTATTATCCATGTGCTGTGACATCACTGTGTATATTATCCCTGTACTATGACATCACTGTGTATTATCCCTGTACTGTGACATCACTGTATGTATTATCCCTGTACTGTGACATCACTGTGTATTATCCCTGTACTGTGACATCACTGTGTATTATCCATGTGCTGTGACATCACTGTGTGTATTATCCCTGTACTGTGACATCACTGTGTATTATCCCTGTACTGTGACATCACTGTGTGTATTATCCCTGTACTGTGACATCACAGTGTGTATTATCCCTGTACTGTGACATCACTGTGTATTATCCATGTGCTGTGACATCACCGTGTATTATCCCTGTACTGTGACATCACTGTATGTATTATCCCTGTACTGTGACATCACTGTGTATTATCCCTGTACTGTGACATCACTGTATGTATTATCCCTGTACTGTGACATCACTGTGTGTATTATCTAGGGATTGACCGATATCGTTTTTTTTAGGGCCGATACCGATAATCGGTGCAGGTTAGGGCCGATAGCCGATAACTTATACCGATATTCCGGTATAAGTTATCGGCTATTTAACCCCCTGCGACATTGCTGCAGATCATTGATTTAAAGCGGGCGCTTTAAATCAATGATCTGCAGTGGCTTTTGCGGGGCCGCTGCCATAGGCCGCCGCCACAACCCGCTTCTCTCCCCCTACCTGTCAGGGTGGTCCGGGCCATCCATCCTTCCTTCCTGTAGTGTCCGGGGGCGTTCCGGGTGAAGAGTGAACCGGTCCGGGCTGTCCTTCTCCGGCGGTCATCTTCTCCACTCCGGGCAGGCTCCGGCCTAGTACGCTGCATAGACGCCGCTGCGCAGTGACGCCCGTGTGCAGCGACACACCTGACGTCACGGCGTAGCTGCGTCTATGCAGTGTACTAGGCCGGAGCCTGCCCGGAGTGGAGAAGATGACCGCCGGAGAAGAAGGACAGCCCGGACCGGTTCACTCTTCACCCGGAATGCCCCCGGACACTACAGGAAGGAAGGATGGATGGCCCGGACCACCCCCATTACGGGTAAGTTTAATTTTTTTATTGACTCAGAGGGTGGGGGAGGGGCCCGACCGGTATAGCGGTATGGGCAAAAATCCATACCGGTATACCGCCCAGCATCACGGTGGGGGGGTGCGACGCGGTGGGTCGGGGGTGCGGTGCGGCGCGTCGAGGGGGTGGCAGTCGCGGTGCGGGGGGCGGGGAATTATCGGCTTATCGGCAAGGTAATTGCCGATACCGATAATGCCCAAAATCGTGATTATCGGCCGATAATATCGGCCATACCGATAATCGGTCGATCCTTAGTATTATCCCTGTACTGTGACATCACTGTGTGTATTATCCCTGTACTGTGACATCACTGTGTGTATTATCCCTGTACTGTGACATCACTGTGTGTATTATCCCTGTACTGTGATATCACTGTGTATTATCCCTGTACTGTGACATCACTGTGTATTATCCCTGTACTGTGACATCACTGTGTGTATTATCCCTGTGCTGTGACATCAATGTGTGTATTATCCCTGTACTGTGACATCACTGTGTGTATTATCCCTGTACTGTGACATCACTGTGTGCATTATCCCTGTACTGTGACATCACTGTGTGTATTATCCCTGTACTGTGACATCACTGTGTGTATTATCCCTGTACTGTGACATCACTGTGTGTATTATCCCTGTACTGTGATATCACTGTGTATTATCCCTGTACTGTGACATCACTGTGTGTATTATCCCTGTACTATGACATCACTTTGTGTATTATCCCTGTACTGTGACATCACTGTGTGTATTATCCCTGTACTGTGACATCACTGTGTGTATTATCCCTGTACTGTGACATCACTGTGTCTATTATCCCTGTACTGTGATATCACTGTGTATTATCCCTGTACTGTGACATCACTGTGTGTATTATCCCTGTACTGTGACATCACTGTGTATATTATCTCTGTACTGTGACATCACTGTGTGTATTATCCCTGTACTGTGACATCACTGTGTGTATTATCCCTGTACTGTGACATCACTGTGTGTATTATCTCTGAACTATAACATCACTGTGTGTTATCTCTATACTGCAACATCACTGTTGATACTTACACTGCACTGTGACATCACTGTATTTATTAAGCCTGTATACCCTAATGTCACTGTACATATTTACCTTGCACTGCGAGTGACAATACAGGGTAAATATGCACAGTGACATCACAGTTCAGAGTTAATATATACAGTGACATCACAGTTTAGAGTTAATATAAACAGTAATGTCTCTGTACAGGGACAATAAACAGTTTTGCCACTACAGGGTTAATAAACGCAGTGTTGTCACAGTAGAGGGTAACTATACAGTGATGTCATTGTACCGGGAAAATATACACAGTGAAGTCAGCGTTCAAGAATAATAAACTGTGATGTCACTACAGGGTTGTTATACACAGTGACATCAAATTACAGGATGAAGCACAGTGATGTCACAGTTTATTATGAAGCACGGTAATGTCACAGTTTATTATGAAGCACGGTGATGTCACAGTTTATTATGAAGCACGGTGATGTCACAGTTTATTATGAAGCACGGTGATGTCACAGTTTATTATGAAGCACGGTGATGTCACAGTTTATTATGAAGCACAGTGATGTCACAGTTTATTATGAAGCACGGTGATGTCACAGATTATTATGAAGCACGGTGATGTCACAGATTATTATGAAGCACGGTGATGTCACAGTTTATTATGAAGCACGGTGATGTCACAGTTTATTATGAAGCACGGTGATGTCACAGTTTATTATGAAGCACGGTGATGTCACAGTTTATTATGAAGCACGGTGATGTCACAGATTATTATGAAGCACGGTGATGTCACAGTTTATTATGAAGCACGGTGATGTCACAGTTTATTATGAAGCACGGTGATGTCACAGTTTATTATGAAGCACGGTGATGTCACAGATTATTATGAAGCACGGTGATGTCACAGTTTATTATGAAGCACGGTGATGTCACAGATTATTATGAAGCACGGTGATGTCACAGTTTATTATGAAGCACGGTGATGTCACAGATTATTATGAAGCACGGTGATGTCACAGTTTATTATGAAGCACGGTGATGTCACAGTTTATTATGAAGCACAGTGATGTCACAGATTATTATGAAGCACGGTGATGTCACAGTTTATTATGAAGCACAGTGATGTCACAGTTTATTATGAAGCACGGTGATGTCACAGTTTATTATGAAGCACGGTGATGTCACAGTTTATTATGAAGCACGGTGATGTCACAGATTATTATGAAGCACGGTGATGTCACAGTTTATTATGAAGCACGGTGATGTCACAGTTTATTATGAAGCACGGTGATGTCACAGTTTATTATGAAGCACGGTGATGTCACAGTTTATTATGAAGCACGGTGATGTCACAGATTATTATGAAGCACGGTGATGTCACAGTTTATTATGAAGCACGGTGATGTCACAGTTTATTATGAAGCACGGTAATGTCACAGTTTATTATGAAGCACGGTGATGTCACAGTTTATTATGAAGCACGGTGATGTCACAGTTTATTATGAAGCACGGTGATGTCACAGATTATTATGAAGCACGGTGATGTCACAGTTTATTATGAAGCACGGTGATGTCACAGATTATTATGAAGCACGGTGATGTCACAGATTATTATGAAGCACGGTGATGTCACAGTTTATTATGAAGCACGGTGATGTCACAGATTATTATGAAGCACAGTGATGTCACAGATTATTATGAAGCACGGTGATGTCACAGTTTATTATGAAGCACGGTGATGTCACAGATTATTATGAAGCACGGTGATGTCACAGTTTATTATGAAGCACGGTGATGTCACAGTTTATTATGAAGCACGGTGATGTCACAGATTATTATGAAGCACGGTGATGTCACAGATTATTATGAAGCACGGTGATGTCACAGTTTATTATGAAGCACGGTGATGTCACAGATTATTATGAAGCACAGTGATGTCACAGTTTATTATGAAGCACGGTGATGTCACAGATTATTATGAAGCACAGTGATGTCACAGTTTATTATGAAGCACGGTGATGTCACAGAGACTAAAGAATGTACGTATGATAAAGATGGCGGGATGCTATTGGAACGTCACACATACATGGGGGAAGAAAACACTTGGATAATGTAGATTAATAGATAGATTTGAGATATATAGATATGAGATAGATAGATAGATAAGTGTATCCCAATCAGGGGGCCTCTAGCTATTCCAAAACGACAACTCCCAGCATGTCTTTGGCTGTATGGGCATACTGGGAGTTGTAGTTTTGCAACAGCTGGAGGCCTCCTGGTTGGGAAACACTGATCTATCTATCTATCTATCTATCTATCTATCTATCAATCATCTATCTATCTATCTATCCAGACAAAGAATAAGTCAGCCAGCACTTTAGTTGATACCAAACTATTATATGGACCTGGCCTACAGGTGCACGCTACTAGGCTAGATATACAGCAACAGAAGAATGCAGCAGCACACTGCCAGCACAAGGATATAGGTGAAACATGAACATGCAGATAAAACCTGTAGAGCTATACAGCTATGGTGTAATAGATGCAAATGTGAAACTATGAGATAGTGAGGCACTTAGCTCGCAAATAGCTGTATAGCTCTCCATGTTTTAACTGCATGTTCATGTTTCACCTATATCCTTGTGCTGGCAGTGTGCTGCTGCATTCTTCTGTTGCTGTATATCTAGCCTAGTAGCGTGCACCTGTAGGCCAGGTCCATATAATAGTTTGGTATCAACTAAAGTGCTGGCTGACTTATTCTTTGTCTGTATTGCACATACGGGGGAGTGGCTACCTCCATGTTGGCCTTGCACCCCACCCACCTCTATCAGGTGTGTATATAAGGTGTCTTGGATGTTCCAGACCCTGCCATGCTTACTGAACTGTTCACACAGAGGCATATTCACAGTGTAGGGTCCGTCCCAAGGAGGCCACCTTATCGCGGTGGGACGGTCCAAGCTATTTGACCGCCGGCGGAGACAAATTTGCGGGCTAAGTGCCTCACTATTTCATCGTTTCACATTTGCATCTATTACACCATAGCTGTATAGCTCTCCATGTTTTATCTGCATGTTCATGTTTCACCTATATCCTTGTGCTGGCAGTGTGCTGCTGCATTCTTCTTTTGCTGTATATCTATCTATCCATCTATCTCCTATCTATCTATCGCTCCATCTCTCTATATCCATCTTTCTATTTATCTATCTATCAATCTTTCTATTTATCTATCTATCTTTCTCATATCTATCTCATATAGATGAGAGATAGATGAGATATAGATAGATAGATGAAAGATAGATAGATATGAGAGATAGATAGATAGATGAAATATAGATAGATAGATACATAAATAGATGGATATATAGATAGATATGAGATAGATAGAAAGATACATAAATAGATGATAGATAGATAGATAGATACTATCTCTTTCTATCTATCTATCTAAAACAAATAAAAACGGCACAAACAAAATCCAGAGATTAGAGAGAAGTCGGGGTGCCCGCATACTTGGAACCTGGGTCCACTGGTTCTTCAATCCAGACAAAGAACAATGGGGGAGATTTATCAAAACCTGTCCAGAGGAAAAGTTGCCCAGTTGCCCATAGCAACCAATCAGCTCACTTCTTTCATTTTTGAAAAGGCCTCTGAAAAATGAAAGAAGTGATCTGATTGGTTGCTATGGGCAACTGGGCAACTTTTCCTTTGCACAGCTTTTGATAAATCTCCCCCAATATGATGCAGCATAGTCTATGCACATGATGGAATAAACCACCATTTTCTGCAAACCTGTGGCGTGCTGCATCATATTGTTCTTTATCTATCTATCTATCTATCTCCTATCTATCTATATCATACCCATCTATCTATATCATATCCATCTATCTCCTATCTATCTATATCATATCTATCTATCATCTATCTATCATCTATTTATCTATCTTTCTATCTATCTCATATCTATCTATATATCCATCTATTTATGTATCTATCTATCTATATATCATCTATCTATCTCTCATATCTATCTATCTTTCATCTATCTCTCATCTATCTGAGATAGATATGAGATAGATAGATAGATAAATAGAAAGATAGATACATAAATAGATGGATAGATAGATATGAGATAGATAGATAAATAGAAAGATAGATACATAAATAGATGGATAGATAGATAGATATTAGATAGATATGAGATAGATAGATATTATATAGATAGATAGACATGAGATAGATAGATAGATAGATAGATAGATAGATAAATAGGAGATAGATGGATAGATAGATAATAGATGATTGATTGATAGATAGATCAGTGTTTCCCAACTAGGGGGGCCTCCAGCTGTTGCAAAACTACAACTCCGAGTATGCTCATAAAGCCAGAGGAATGCTGGGAGTTGTAGTTTTGCAACAGCTGGAGGCCCCCTGGTTGGGAAACTGATCTATCTATCTATCTATCTTTCTCCTATCTATCTATATCATATACATTTATCTATATCATATCCATCTATCTATATCATATCCATCTATCTATATCATATCCATCTATCTCCTATCTATCTATCTATCTATCTAATCTTTCTATCATCTATCTATCTGTCTATATCATATCTATGTATCTATCATCTATATATCTATCTGTCTATCTATCATCTATCTATCTATATCATATCTATGTATCTATCATCTATCTATCGATCTGTCTATCTATCATCTATCTATCTATATCATATCTATGTATCTATCATCTATCTATCGATCTGTCTATCTATCATCTATCTATCCATCTATTTATGTATCTTTCTATATATCATCTCTCTATCTATATATCATCTATTTATCTATCTATCTATCTCATATCTATCTATCTATATATATATTTATGTATCTATCTATATATCATCTATCTACCTATCTATCTCTCATATCTATCTCTCATCTATCTGAGTTAGATAGATAGATATGAGATAGATAGATAGATAGATATGAGAAAGATAGATAGATAGATATGAGATAGATAGATATGAGAAAGATAGATAGATAGACAGATAGATAGAAAGTTAGATGCATGGATGGATGGATAGATATGAGATAGATGATAGATAGATAGATTGATTGATAGATAGATAGATAGATAGATAGATAGATCAGTGTTTCCCAACCTGGGGGCCTCCAGCTGTTGCAAAACTACAACTCCCAGTATGCTCATAAAGCCAAAGGAATGCTGGGAGTTGTAGTTTTGCAACAGCTGGAGGCCCCCTGGTTGGGAAACACTGAACTACCTCCCACTGTCTCCCGAACTACAACTTTCCCCCTCTCCCCAAGCAAGTTACTTACTTTAAAAGGGCAGCATGAGCAGTGGGCACTGGGCAGGTAAGTCTTCCATACTGGTGGTGTCCGGGCCTGTATACACACAGCGGGCCTGCTCCACAAGGTCCAGTATACAGGGGAGTGAGAGAGGGGGAGGAGCTTCCTGTCTGCTCTTCCCAGTCTGCATAGCGCGGCCCCTGCGTGGTGACAGGGCTGCAGGCTGAAGGTTTATTTAAAAAAAGGATGCCCCTTACTGGTGAACTAGCGGTACCCCCCTGATGGCCATGAGAGCTGCTAGTGACCTACTGCTGCTAGGGGGGCACAAGGGGGGGCCAATCATGATGTAGGGGGGGGCTGTGGCCCCCTCTGCCCCCCCCCCCCCTAGCGACGCCACTGAACACGTGCCTCAAGCTGTTGCATAACTAGAACTCCCAGCATGCGCTTTAGCCATCAGTGCATGCTGGGAGTTGTAGTTTTGCCACAGCTGGAGGCACACTGGTGAGGAAACACAGTTAAGTAACAGAACCTAACTCAGTGGTTCCCCACCAGTGTGCCTCCAGCTGTTGCAAAACTACAACTCCCAGCATGCACTGACAGACCGTGCATGCTGGGAGTGTTCGTTTTGTAACAGCTGGGGGCACCCTGGTGAGGAAACACAGTTAGGTAACAGAACCTAACTCAGTGGTTCCCCACCAGTGTGCCACCAGCTGTTGCAAAACTACAACTCCCAGCATGCACTGACAGACCGTGCATGCTGGGAGTGTTCGTTTTGTAACAGCTGGAGGCACCCTGGTGGGGAAGCACTGAGTTTGTCTGTTCCCTAACACGGTTTTCCTCACCAGTGGGCCTCCAGCTGTGGCAAAACTACAACTCCCAGCATGCACGGTCTGTGAGTCCATGCTGAGAGTTGAAGTTTTGCAACAGCTGGAGGTTTGACCCCCCCCCCCTAATGTGAACGTACAGGGTACATTCACACGAGCTGGGGTTTACAGTAAGTTTCCCGCTACAAATTTGAGCAGCAGAAAATTTTCCACCGCAGCTCAAACTCCCAGCGGAAAACTCACTATGAACCCCCGCCCGTGTGAATATACCCTAAAAACCCTACACTACGCTACCACAAAATAAAGAGTAATACACTACATATACCCTTACACAGTGTAAACCCCCCCCCCCCCCCCCCCCCCCCCCTATAAAAATTCAAAACGTCTGGTACGGCACTGTTTGCAAAAAGGAGCCTCCGGCTGTTGCAAAACAACAACTTCCAGCATTGCCGGACAGCCATTGACTGACCAGGCATGCTGGGAGTTTTGCCACAGCTGGAGGCACCCTGTTTGGGAAACACTGCTGTAGGGTATTTATGGTAGCAGAGTCAATTGTAATGCTTGCATCCGGGTCCTCCCCTATGCAAATCCCTAATTTAGTCCTCAAATGCGCATGGCGCTCTCTCAGTTTGGAGCCCTGTCATATTTCAAGGAAACGGTTTAGGGACACATATGGGGTATTTCCGTACTCGGGAGAAATTGCGTTACAAATTTTGGGGGCTATTTCTAATTTTACCACTTATAAAATGAAAAAGTTGGGGTCTACACCAGTATGTTTTTTTACACTAACATGCTGGTGTTGTCTCATACTTTTTATTTTCAAAAAAGACCCCCAAAATTTGTACAGAAATACCCCATATGTGGGCGTACAATGCTCTGCAGAGGCACGAAAAGGCTCAGTAGTGAGAGCGCAATATGTACATTTAAGGCCTAAATTGGTGATTTGCACAGGTGGCTGATAGTTGCAACGGTTCTGACATAAACACACAAAAAAAAAAAAAAAAACACATGTGACCCCATTTTGGAAACTGCATCCCTCATGGAACATAACAAGGGGTATAACAATCTAATTTTTCACTTTCAAGTCCAACTTCAATGCAAACCTGTCAAACACCTGTGAGGTGTTAAGGTTCGCTGTACCCCTTGTTACGTTCCTGGAGGGGTGTCGTTTCCCAAATAGTGTGCCATGTGTTTTTTTTTTGCTGTTCTGACACCATGGGGGCTTGCTAAATGCAACATGCCCCCCAAAATCCATTTCAGCAATATTCACCCTCTAAAATCCCACAGTTGCTCTTTCCCTTTTGAGCCATGTTGTGGGCCCACAGAGCACTTTGCGTCAATATATGAGGTATTTCCATACTCAAGAGAAGTTGGGCTACAAATTTTGTGGGACTTTTTCTCCTAAGAACCCTTACAAAAATGTAAAAAAAATTTGGGCTACATGAACATGTTAGTATAAAAAATGGAAATCTTAATTTTTCTCCTCCACTTTGCTGCTGTTCCTGTGAAACACCTAAAGGGTTAACAAACTTTGTTAATGGCATTTGAATACTTTGAGGGGTGCAGTTTCTACAATGGGGTCATTTGTGGTATATTTCTCACAAAAAGGCCCCTCAAAATCCACTTCAGACTTGACTGGTCCCTGAAAAATTCTGATTTTTAATTTTTCGTGAAAATTTTGTAAAAATGCTGCTATACTTTGAAGCCCTCTAATGTCTTAAAAAAGTTAAAACATGAAAACGTTACGATGCAAACATAAAGTAGACATATTCGGGGACATTTATCATTGTTGCTTTGGTAATCGAGTTCTGTTGGCATTTTTTTCTTGCTTTTGGTTTTGCTTTTGTGTGACACATTTATTAAACTACCACAGGGGGTTGATAAATTTGGCTTACATAAGCAAAAACCAATAAATCACTTTTAAATACCATTTTTTTTTTGCACACATAAGCAAAAACCGATAAATGACTACAGAACACAATTTTTCAGCTTTGAATTTTTATATATATATATATATATATATATATATATATTATATATATATATATATATATATATATATATACACACACACACACACACACACACACACACACACACACACACACACACACCGTATATACTCGAGTATAAGCCGACCCGAATATAAGCCGAGGCCCCTAATTTCACCCCAAAATCCCAGGAAAAGTTATTGACTCAATACATCATCCCCCTGTCATCATCCAGACCCCCGTCATTAACACCCCCTTCATCATCACCGCCTGTCATCATCCCCCCTTCATCATCACCCTGTCATCATCCCCCCTTCATCATCACCGCCTGTCATCATCCCCCCTTCATCATCACCGCCTGTCATCATCCCCCCTTCATCATCACCCTGTCATCATCCCCCCTTCATCATCACCGCCTGTCATCATCCCCCCTTCATCATCACCGCCTGTCATCATCCCCCCTTCATCATCACCCTGTCATCATCCCCCCTTCATCATCACCGCCTGTCATCATTCAAACTTCATCATCACCGCCTGTCATCATCCCCCCTTCATCATCACCGCCTGTCATCATTCAAACTTCATCATCACCGCCTGTCATCATTCCCCCTTCATCATCACCGCCTGTCATCATCCCCTCCTTCATCATCACCGCCTGTCATCACCCCCCCTTCATCATCCCCTTGTCATCATCCCACACCCCCCCCCCTTCATCATCCCCTTGTCATCATCCCCTTGTCATCATCCCCACCCCCTTCATCATCCCCTTGTCATCATCCCCTTGTCATCAGCCCCCCCCCCACCTTCACCATCACCGCTTGTCAAAGTCTGATACAGTGGTCTTCTGCGGACCTCCAGAGGTTTCAAAACAACAACTCCCAGCAAGCCCGGGCAGCCATCGGCTGTCCGGGCTTGCTGGGAGTTGTAGTTTTGAAACCTCTGGAGGTCCGCAGGTTGAAGACCACTGCGGCCTTCAATATCATCTAGCCCCCCCTCTCACCCCCTTTAGTTCTGTACTCCGGGCTGCCATCTTCACCGGGGGGGCCTCTTTTCCGCGCTTCGGGCCCGAAATAGAGGCGTTGCCTTGATGACGACGCAGACGGACGTTGGTAATGAACGTCCCCCTGCATTGTCGTCAAGGCAATGTGACTATTCCGGGCCCGAAGCGCGGAGAAGAGGCCCCCCCCCCGGTGAAGATGGCAGCTCGGAACCACGATCCCACCGGACGACCTCCCACCGGACAGTCCTGCAGCACCGGACCAGCGGAGCACCGTCCCGCCGAGCGGAGGTGAGTACAGAACTAAAGGGGGTGAGAGGGGGGCTGGATGATGTCGAAGGCCGCAGTGGTCTTCAACCTGCGGACCTCCAGAGGTTTCAAAACTACAACTCCCATCAAGCCTGGACAGCCGATGGCTGCCCGGGCTTGCTGGGAGTTGTAGTTTTGAAACATCTGGAGGTCCGCAGGTTGAAGACCACTGAGGGCGGAGAGGTCACTCGAGTATAAGCCGAGGGGGGTGTTTTCAGCACGAAAAATCGTGCTGAAAAACTCGGCTTATACTCGAGTATATACGGTATGTATGTTTTTTTTTTTACCCTTTTTACCACTTTTTTTTTTACCCTAAATGTACTAATTCATTTTTTTTCTTCTCATTTCAGATCCGTGTATCTTGTGGATTACTTTAGATTCAGGGGAGTGCAGTGATTAGCATTTTTTTGGTTTAATGTTAATAAAATGGTGAATGAGGACTTTTGGGGGAGTGTTTTTTTGGAATACATTTTTTTTTAAATGTGTTGTTTTTTTTAATTTACTTGGCAGGCTTAGTAGTGGAAGCAGTATTATAGACAGAGTCCATTATTAAGCTGAGGCTTAGCATTAGCCCCCAAAACAGCTAGCGCTAACCCCCAATTATTTCCCCGTTACCCACCACCACAGGGGTGCTGGGAGGAGCCGGTACCACCAGGCCCAGAGGCTCAAATATGGCGCTCCTGGGCCTAGGCGGTAACAGGCTGGTGTTATTTAGGCTTGGGAGGGCCAGTAACAATGGTCCTTGCCCACCCTGGTAACATCAGGCTGTTGCTGCTTGGTTGGTATTTGGATAAAAATAGGGGGAACCTTATCTTTGTTTTGCATGAATAATTATAAAAAAAATAAAATAAACGCATAGGGTTCCCCCTATTTTTATTTTCAGCCAAATACCAACCAAGCAGCAACAGCCTGATGTTACCAGGGTGGGCGAGGACCATTGTTACTGGCCCTCCCCAGCCTAATTAATGCCAGCCTGTTACCGCCTAGGCCCAGGAGCGCCATATTTGATGCTCCGGGCCTATTGGTACCGGCTCTTCCCGGCACCCCTGTGGTGGTGGGTACCGGGGTAATAATTGAAGGTTACGCTAGCTGTGTTGGGGGCTAACACTAAGCATAGGCTTAGTAATGGATTCCGTCTATTAGACTAAGCCTTTCAAGTAATTAAAAAAAAAAAAACACAACACGTTTCAAAAAATTTTATTCCAAAAAACACTCTCATTAACATTAAACAGGTTTAAAAAAGACGCTGGTCATTGAAGCAGTCCACCAAATCCGAAATAGTCCACAGGATACATGGATCTGAAATGAGGAGAAAAAAAGAAAAATAGGTTAATACATTTATTGTCACCCGTCCGCGCCTGACTACAACTCCCAGCATGCCCTTACAGTAAGAGCATGCTGGGAGTTGTAGGGGGGGTGACAATCTCCCGCACCACATGACTACAACTCACAGCATGCCCTTACAGTAAGGATATGCTGGGAGTTGTAGTCATGTGGTGCGGGAGATTGTTACCCCCGCCCCCCCCCCCCCCCCCCCACACACACACACACACTACAACTCCCAGCATATCGTTATTGTAAGGACATGCTGGGAGTTGTATTTGTGCGGCAGAGGGCAGATGACAGGCTTGTCACCCGCCCCCCTACAACTCCCAGCATGCCCTTACAGTAAGGATATGCTGGGAGTTGTAGTGTGTGTGTGGGGGGGGGGCAGGGGTAACCATCTCCCGCACCACATGACTACAACTCCCAGCATATCCTTACTGTAAGGGCATGCTGGGAGTTGTAGGGGGGCAGGTGAAAAGCCTGTCACCTGCCACACAACTACAACTCCCAGCATGTCCTTACAGTAAGGGCATGCTGGGAGTTGTAGTCATGTGGTGTGGGAGATTGTCATCCCCCCCCCTACAACTCCCAGCATGCTCTTACTGTAAGGGCATGCTGGGAGTTGTAGTTGTGCGGCAGGGGGGCAGGTGACAAGCTTGTCACCCCCCCCCCCCCCCAACTCTCCCAGCATGCCCTTCCTGTAAGGACATGCTGGGAGTTGTAGTCGTGCCAGCCAGGGAAGAGGGTGGTAATGAGCTCCGCTCCTTGGCTGCAGTGATCAGAGAATCACTGTAATTTCATATTTCCTGCCGGGTGACGTGACACGGGACTCAGCGGGAAATTTGAAATTACAGCAAACTCTGCGGCGCTGTAGTAAGGAGCCCGGGCTGACATAACACTGCAGCCGCCCGGGACTCCCTCAGCCAGGCAGGGAGATGTGCAGAAGCCGTTTCTGCCATCTCTCGGTGTGTACCGCAGTGCTGAGGGATGACAGGGACGGCACCTACACATCTCCCTGACGGCTGTGGGAGTCCCGTGGGGGGCTGCTGAGTGAGGTTAGCCCGGGCTCCTTACCACGGTGCCGCAGGATATCTGAGGAGCCCGGGAGGGTGCAGACTGATGCCAGCCCGGGCTCCTTTTAACATCTAGCGGAACCGCGCAGCTTTTAGTCCCTAATGTAATATCAAATTTCCCGTGATTGGCTGCTCGGTCCTGGCCAATTACGGGACCCAGCGGGAAATATGAAATTACATTAAGGGAAATAGAAACTCCACTGCGCCGAGGTTTGTTAAAAGGAGCCCAGGCTGGAATCAGTCTTCAGCCGCCCGGGTTCCTCCGATTCTATCCCCGCTACCCTAATACAATGATGGGGATGGGGACACTGCTTTATATAACCCCCACCCCCCTTGTCTTCCACCCGCCCGCGCCGCACATTGTCCGCCCGCTACAATACTACAACTCCCAGCATGCCCTCACTGTATGGACATGCTGGGAGTTGTAGTCTTGCAACAGGTAGCAGACAGATGGGAGATGTGCAGCGCAGGCGGGTGGGAAACAAGGGGGGGTGTCCTTATGTTAGGGTAGCGGGGTTAGAATCAGACAGAGCTGGGCGGCTGCAGAGTGATGCCAGCCCGGGCTCCTTTGTACAGTTGCAATATATTTCCCGCTGGAGCTGTGATCACGGCTGCCAGCGGGAAATATAAAATTTGCTCTCAAAAGCCGTTTTGTGTGCCAGCTCCGAGCTGGCTTACATTTACGCAGTTTTTGAGGGCTTGCGACTTTTTATGCGACTTTCGCACTTGATAATTCCCTGACCACTGCAAAGTAAAAAATAAAATTTACTTTCGTACACTCTTTTGTAGCTTTTTGCTTACAGCCAAAAGTCGCACAAAAAATTGCTTAAGTGCTAATGCGACCTTTTGTGCGACTTTTGTAAGCAAAAAAAGAGCTCTAAATCCCTTGATAAATGTCCCCCATTGTATTTGTGAATCAATATATAATTTGGAATGTCCATTTTTCTTACAGGCAGAAAAATGCTAAATTTTCAAAATTTTGGGATTTTTGACCAAAAAAAGATGCAAGTAACGACAAAAATTACCACTATGTTAAAGTAGAATATGTCACGAAAAAACAATCTCAGAATCAGAATGAAAAGTAAAAGCCTTCCAGAGTTATTCATATATAAAGTGACAGTGGTCAGATTTGCAAAAAAGGGCCGTGTTGTTAAGGTGAAAATGAGCTGAATCCTTAAGGGGTTAAAAATCTAAATATAGCTATTAACTGTTACAGTTTAATAAAGGGAATAAGTGCCTCCTCCAATAAAAAATGAATTCCCCCTCTTTTCCCATTTTATAAAAAAATTTTTTTTTTTTAAATAAAATAAATCAACATATTTGGTAGAATAGTCTGAATGACTAAAATATAACGTTAATGACTCCATACGGTGAACGACATAAAACATAAAAATAACAAAGTCCAATGCTGAATTGTGATCACATCCCGGAAAAAAAAAAAAAGGAATAAAAAGTCATCAAAAATCACATATACACAAATGTGGTACTGATGAAAACAACAAATCACAGATTAAGTGCCCATACAAGCATAACCATATGAATAAAACATGTCCAGGGGTTAACCCCTTGGGTACGGAGGGTTTTCCCGTTCTTGCACTTTCGTTTTTTCCTCTATATGATGGCTCCATATGATTTACTCCTCTAGCCGCAAATCACATTCTAACATACCTGGCCCCGAATACAGAAGTGACGAGCGGTACTTAGTCCCGCCCCCTATGGGCGTCAGAGAGAGGCGGGGACGGATGACGTCACGCTGGGGTGCCAGGATATGACGCCAGACGCCAAGGATCGCGGCAAGGCAGCGCATAGAAGCCGGTCGGACTTTTACTGGCTCCCCGCCATTGCGGGTTTGCGCACCTTCCGGGATCCTGTAATTGGCGGTTACATCAGCGGACTGTGAGTAACGAGTGGCGGCGATACCGCTATTTTTTTGCAGGTGCCGCGCAGCAACTCCTTACAGGGATATTTGTTGTATTCTTTCTTTAGGTACTGGGAGACGGACCACGGACTGTGAGTGAGAGCCCTATACATGAAAGGATATTATATTGTACCTGATCATATGGTCTGACTGGCTTTATGTATCTTCTTTATAGGTTATCTCCTTTGGATCCGCTGTAATTACACCCGCATAGTGGCACCTAGTATCGGGGTGCCACATGCAGATCAATTACACCAGCATAGTGGCACTTAGTACAGGGGTGCTACATGCATTTATCTATGTTTATATATTGAGTGACGCCATTGTTATCTCCTTATCTCACACATTTTCCACATTGTTGAGACTTTCTATATATATGAAGTTCTCCTGATGACGCTCTAGACTAGGGCAGAAACGCGTAGAGAACGATATATATCTGAGAACGGTATATATTCATATAAATCCACCGGATTGGTGGCGCTCTGAATACTGGTAAATCCACCATACGGGTGGTAACCTAGAGTGGATCCTGTGTATCAGTTTTTAAGATGGTATTGGTCCACAATAACTTCAGTGGTGTATTTTAAAATTATTATATTAAAAGTTATATTTTAGTAGCACTCCCCTCACACTTTTTTCTAAAAAAGTTTTTTTTTTTGCATTTCTGATGCTGGGAGATGATATGACCCCTTGTAGGTCAGCTAAATCATTCTACATACAAAATTTTTGGAATCTGTTTATGTGATGGCTAGTTTGGTCACTGGATCACCAAATTTGGCAGATTGGCTCACGGAAGCAAAAGAAGTGTTTTCGGAGCGAATGTACTCACAGCCTAAATACACACCCTCTCTGAAAGTAGCCCTTAGGGACCTTGTCTCTTGTTATAAAGATTATGCAGTTTCATTCTGGGAAATCCAAACATTTGAAAACTACTTAAGACATAACATAGTTCCCCGAGGTCTGAGAATTCCGGTGTTACCGGCACCCAGACTTAGAACAACAACAGTATTAAAAAAGTGGGAAACTGAAGCTACAGCCACCTCGCTGAAATTCATTCAAATATTGTTGGAGGAAGAAAAAACTAGACTAACGGTAGCAGAAGCTAAATTGAATGAGCAACGAGATACTGTATTAAGATTTAAGGACGACCCAGAATTTAATAACAAAGAAACACATACCAAAAATATATTGGAACGTTTTCAGTATCAATTAAAAGAAAGGAAACACTTACAATTCATCAGGGACTTACAGGAATTCAGAGATAATAGAGCTTACACCGTATTGTCCAGAGTACCCACACCTCGGGAGACTGAGACTGAGATTTCCTCCTCGGATACCGAGCCTGGTGAAGGAGACAGAGCTCCAGCACGCGGTAAACGAGGAGGAGCACCCTACCGCGCGCGAGGTACGCGGGGTAACTCCCGTGGACGTGGGAACTATAAAAAGAAATCTAACCACAATCAGGAATGGTCGGATACGGGCTCTTTGCCTTCATCCTCTGCTGGGCATTTTTTAGGGGGGGAATACAAGGACCAGAGTCGAGATCCTTACCCCACCCGAACCAGAGAACCCAGAGTCTAAATACAGGAGTTGATAGATCCTCATTACAAGTGGTGAATCTATCCAAACAACAACTATCCCAGGAACAAATCGGGGTCCTTGCACAGGGTCTCTCATTTGTACCCACGGTCACATTTGACCAATTCAATTTGATTAAGGACCTCCATCTGTTTGGGCGTAGACTAAAATGGCAAAAATTCTTTAAAACACGAGACAGAAAGGAATGTTTGGAGTTAGGTATCGGTATAAATGATCTACCAGCCACAAGAGATCTAGCATCATTATTAGATGACAACCATAGATCAAGAGGTGAAGGACCATTTACTACCTGTAAGTTAAAAAGTAAAGTATTCCCTCCTACAGGCGAAACATCCTGTATAGATGTGTTTCTGGATTTGGTGATCAGAGATATAGAGGACCTGAATCTTCCCTCCATACCTCAGGATCGGACCAACTTCTCATATCAAGAGAAGTTGGCTATCAAACAACTACAGAAGAATGATAAATTGGTCATCAAAGCCGCAGATAAGGGGGGTAACATTATAGTCATGGATCGTACACAATACATAGATATGTGCAATAGACTATTAAAAGATAGCCTTACTTATGAAACATTATCGGGAGACCCTACTTCCAAATATAAAAAAGAACTTACTAAAATACTATCTATAGCTAAGGAACGAAAACTCATCAGTGACTCGGAATTTCAATTTTTGCTGCCCAAATCCGTTACTGTCCCCACCTTCTATGCCCTCCCAAAGGTCCACAAAGGGACTAACCCTCTAAAAGGGAGACCCATAGTGGCGGGCATAGGAGGTCTGGGACAGAATCTCGGGATATATATTGATCAAATTTTTAGAGAATTCGTATTAGCCCTCCCTTCATACACGAGAGACACGATGGATCTCCTTAATAAAATGGAAGGAATAGAGGTGGAACAGGATGTGTTGCTGGCTAGCATTGACGTGGAGTCGTTATATTCATCTATCCCGCATGATATTGGACTAGCAGCAGTCTCGCATTACTTATCCCAACGGGGCATACAGATGAGATTACACAATGAATTTGTCCTGGAAATATTGAGGTTCACACTCACACATAATTATTTTCTCTTCGACAGGACTTACTTCCACCAGCTCAGAGGGACCGCAATGGGGAGCCCTAGTGCCCCCAGTTATGCTAATCTCACTCTGGGCTGGTGGGAGGCCACCCAAGTCTTTGTCGAAGAAAGGGAATATTTTAGTGAACGTGCCCTAGTTTGGGCGCGTTTTATAGATGATATTTTTATATTGTGGCAGGGCAGCACTGATGAGTTTAAAGAATTCCTGAGATTACTGAACCATAATAGTCTAGGACTTGCATTTACATATGAATACCATGACTCACATATCCCATTCTTGGACATCTCAATCCAAAAAACTCCTAAGGGTAAACTGCGGACCACCATACATAGAAAAGTGACGTCCACGAACAGCCTCCTGAGGTGGGAAAGCTGCCACCCGGGACCCCTCAAAAGGGGTATCCCGAGGGGGCAGTACCTCCGCCTCAGGAGGAACTGTTCTGACAAACAGGATTTCCTGAGGGAAGCAATGGATCTCAGACAGAGATTCAGAAATAGAGGGTATCCGGACTACATCTTAAGATCAGCTTATCAAAATGCCCTTAAAACTCCCAGGGAAAACCTGTTGACCCCCAAACAGACAGACCAGATGATACAGCCTACACGTGTGATTGCCACCTTTGATCATGCTTCTCCAATGATACGAGGAATACTTGAGAAACATTGGAGGATTCTACGGATGGATCCTGATCTGAGGGACACAGTATCGGACAAACCCCAGATCACATATCGGAGAGGTAGGAATATAGGGGATTTAGTAACACATAGCCATCTCCCCCCTATACCATCTAAAGGGAGCACTTGGCTTAATAAAACACCTATAATTGGTAACTTTCCCTGTGGACATTGTAAGGCGTGCCCTAACATGATAAAAACTAAAGAAATTCTCTATGAGAGGACAGGTAAAATACATACCATTCGTAGCTTCATTAACTGTAGCACTTGTGGTATAATTTACTTGGCAATTTGTCCATGCCATAAAAGATACATAGGGAAAACATTCCGACCTTTTAAGAAAAGAGTGTTAGAACATCTGGGAGATGTCAGAAACAATAGAGATACCTCCCTGGCTCGCCATATGAATTCCGTACATAGTGGCTGCTATGATCATCTTATGTTCATTGGATTAGAACAAATTCATCCATCTCCAAGAGGGGGTGATTTTGATAAACTTTTACTCCAGAAGGAGTGCAGACTTATATACGAAATGGGTACGATGGAACCTATAGGTCTCAATGACCAATTAAGTTTTGCTCCCTTTTTATAGGTCAGGCCATGTGGGGATGATACTGGTTATGGTGACCAGTAGGCAGTAAGTGGAGATCTTAGTAGATCTATCAGCTAGTGTCACCAAACTAGTAAGGGAGTGACAGGACAAGTAGGAGGTACGAGAGCAGGGTCCGCCCTTATTACGGCGATAACACTGCCTAGGGATCAGGGCATCAGTTAGCATAGGGTAAGATCAGGTTCCCTAGGCCCAGTTTTAATGCCACTCCATTATTCCCTGATAGCCTCCCCAACTGTATCATCCCCACTTTGTCAGGTCAATACCTAACTGTATCTTCCCCCCTTTATAATACAATTTTCTAAATTTATCTATTATTGCTTAGTTGGCTAGGAACACAATTCTTTCTCAGTTGGCTAATTGTATACTCTGGTCTGTTTTGGAGGTTCACAGATATCCACTTAAGAATAGGGGCATTCCCTGGGAATTTTAGTGAACTGAAACAGGGGCCTCACAACCCCTTGCCTTTTTGTTCAAAGAGAGGGGGGTTTGGAGATGAGCCATTCTTTAGGGAATCCCTTTGAGAATATTACATCAGTGGATTTGTCCGGGTTGTTTTCAAAGATTGAGGGACCCAGTGCCTGTATTATTAAATTAGGCACCTTAGCGTCCCGGTCCTCTCCACTGATGTTTATTTATTTATTAACCTAAATATAATATCTACCCCTCAAAGATGTATTCCGTATGGCTCCAACATTAAACCCCACCTCTCCACCATATAGGGCCACTTAGAGGTGCTTAGTAGCAATGAATTTATATATATTTGGGTAGCATCTCCTAATAAGCTCCAATTTTAGGCTGTCCAGTATTCTAGCATGTGATCATAATTGGTGCCGGTCACTGAGGAGTTAATGTATTTACTCCTCTAGCCGCAAATCACATTCTAACATACCTGGCCCCGAATACAGAAGTGACGAGCGGTACTTAGTCCCGCCCCCTATGGGCGTCAGAGAGAGGCGGGGACGGATGACGTCACGCTGGGGTGCCAGGATATGACGCCAGACGCCAAGGATCGCGGCATGGCAGCGCATAGAAGCCGGTCGGACTTTTACTGGCTCCCCGCCATTGCGGGTTTGCGCACCTTCCGGGATCCTGTAATTGGCGGTTACATCAGCGGACTGTGAGTAACGAGTGGCGGCGATACCGCTATTTTTTTGCAGGTGCCGCGCAGCAACTCCTTACAGGGATATTTGTTGTATTCTTTCTTTAGGTACTGGGAGACGGACCACGGACTGTGAGTGAGAGCCCTATACATGAAAGGATATTATATTGTACCTGATCATATGGTCTGACTGGCTTTATGTATCTTCTTTATAGGTTATCTCCTTTGGATCCGCTGTAATTACACCCGCATAGTGGCACCTAGTATCGGGGTGCCACATGCAGATCAATTACACCAGCATAGTGGCACTTATTACAGGGGTGCTACATGCATTTATCTATGTTTATATATTGAGTGACGCCATTGTTATCTCCTTATCTCAAACATTTTCCACATTGTTGAGACTTTCTATATATATGAAGTTCTCCTGATGACGCTCTAGACTAGGGCAGAAACGCGTAGAGAACGATATATATCTGAGAACGGTATATATTCATATAAATCCACCGGATTGGTGGCGCTCTGAATACTGGTAAATCCACCATACGGGTGGTAACCTAGAGTGGATCCTGTGTATCAGTTTTTAAGATGGTATTGGTTCACAATCACTTCAGTGGTGTATTTTAAAATTATTATATTAAAAGTTATATTTTAGTAGCACTCCCCTCACACTTTTTTCTAAAAAACGTTTTTTTTTTTCCATATGATGGCTTTTTTTTTGCACGTATACCATTGACTGTGCGGTTTAATTAACTATATATTTTTATAATTCCGACATTTCTGTATGCGGCGATACCATATATGTTTATTTACACAGTTTTTGGATTTTTTTTTTACGGGAAAAGGGGGGTGATTCAAGCTTTTTTCACTTTTTTTTTCCAATGTTATAGCTCCCATAGGGACCTATAACACTGCACACACTGATCTTTTACATTGATCAATGGTTTCTCATAGGAAACCATTGATCAATGATTCTGCCGCTTGACTGCTCATACCTGGATCTCAGGCACTGAGCAGTCATTTGGCGTTCGGACAGTGATCAAGTTGAACGCTGCATCTAAAGGGTTAATAGCGCGCGAAACCACGATCAGTGCTGCTCGCTATTAGCCTCGGCTCCCGGCTGTTGTTAGGGGCCTGGCCCGACCCGCTATGATGCTGTGCCACGGCGTGGCCCCGCATTATAGAAAGGTGGTGGGCGGAGGGCGTATAGGTATGCCCTCCGTCCCCAACAGGTTAAAGGAGATCTTTAGTGCTTATAACTTATACCCCAACCTAAGGATAGGGGATGAGTTATAGATCGCGGGGGGGTCCGAGCACTGGGGTCCCCCGCGATCTCCTGTATGGGGCCGTGGCAATGAACAGGAAAGGGGGCATTCTGTTCCCGCATGACGCGGCAGCCGGCACGCCCTTCCATGACTTCCATAGAAATACATGGAGGGGCGTGCCCGCTGCCGCGTCAAGCGGGAACGGAATGCCCCCTTTCCTGTACATAACTGTGGCCCCGTACAGAAGATGGCGGGGGGCCCGATCGCTCGGACCCCCCCCGTGATCTATAACTTATACCCTATCCTTAGGATGGGGGATAAGTTATAAGCACTACAGATCTTCTTTAAATGTGAGTGCAGGTGCAGTGACCATGCCGGCGTATAAGATGACTTGGCGTATAAGACGACCCCCAACTTTGCCGTGCTGGGAGTTGTAGTTTCACAACAGCTGGAGGCACCCTGGTTTTTAGTATACAGTATTAGTTTTTACTTGCTCTGGCCGGCCCCCGCCTGCAGCTACACACAGGAGCCGGCCCGGGCAGATAATCAGAAGTTTTCCTATCCCGGACCTCAATACACGGCGTATAAGACGACCCCCGGCTTGTCAGAAGAAAATTTGGGGTTAAAAAGTCGTCTTATACGCCGGGATATACGGTATTTATATATTTTTAACCCCTTCAGGACAGTTTTTTTCATTTTTGCACTTAGTTTTTTCCTCCTCACCTTCTTAAAATCATAACCCTTTCAATTTTCTACATACACAGTCCTATAAGGGCTGTTTTTTTGTGCCACCTATTGTACTTTGTAATGACAACAATAATTTCACCACAAAATCTACGGCAAAACTAGGGGAAAAAAAAAAACTCCATTCTGATTTTTTTTTTTAGGGGGTTCAGATTCTACACAGTGCACTTTTCGGTAAAAATTACACCTTATATTTATTCTGTAGATCCATACGATTAAATTGATACACAGCTTATTAAGGTTTGATTTTGTTTTACTTCTGTTAAAAAAAAATTATTACTTTTACACCAAAATTAGTACGTTTAAAATTGTCCTCTTCTGACCTCTATAACTTTTTTTTAATTTTTCCGTATACAGCAAACAATTAGCCCTCATACAGTTTAAAACATACTTATATTGTTCAAAAAGTTAGATATTTTTTTGAAGCAGTACAAAAAGAGTAAAGCGTTTACCCAAGCATTGACCCGCAGTATAAAAAGAACATGTCAGTGAATAAAAACGAAAACCCTCAAAAGTTGCCAAATTGTGGTTTTCTTTTCAATTTCCAGCCGTAAATAATATATATATATTTTTTTATAGTACCGTACATTTTATGTTACCGTACATTACAAAGTACAGTTGGTCGCAAAATAAACAACAACTCATATTGGTCTTTGGGTGGAAAATTAAAATATTTATGGCTCTTAGAAGGGGAGGAGGAAAAAATGAAAATGTAAAAATGAAAATTTCCTTTGTCCTCAAGACCAAAATGGGCTGTGACCCTGAAGGGGTTAAAACTGTAATCGTCAAATCCTTTGTAAACCCCCAGTATAACTGTACATAGTGTAAGTAAAGTACAGTACAGCCATTACAATGGGTACACATACACGTGATGTCATCTGCTGTGACATCACACATCAAAGAGACTTTCTCCAGGGTAGAATCCAATCCCTAACACTTATTTCCTCGGTTCGGCGGGTGAACACGTTCTCCTACTAGACCTGCGCTTATTTTGCAAATTGAAGAGAATTTTGTCTATTTAGGCAAAAGGATCCTGTAAGGACGGTGACCATGAAGCTAAGAGGTAGGAATAATGAAAACTTCCAAAATTTCAGTTTATAAATGGATTTAACATGAATGTATTAGTGTAAAGTTAATATAGTAGAGTGCAGTAAAGTTACTGATGTTCTCTTGTACAGTCTATCCTGGGTGGCTTTAAAGGGGGGCTTCCCCAGCGTTCGGCACTTTTTGTTCCAAACGCTTGGAGCGGGCGGCGGGGGTTGTGACATTAGGGCCACACCCCCTCAATGTAAGTCTATGGGTAGGTTGTGGTGTGACCTCACGAGGGGCGTGGCCATGAAGTTGCGACCCTGTCGAATGCTGAATGAACGCTGGGTGCTGCACAGAGATCGCTGAGGTACCAGCTGCGGGACCCCTGCAATCAGACATCTTATCCCCTATCCTTTGGGTAGGGGATAAGATGTCTAGAGGTAGAGTACTCCTTTAAGTCTCTTACAGCAATTGAGCAAATGTTTATTCCTGTGAGATAAATGATTTCAGTTTGTGAATCAATGCTTTAAGTATTTTGCCTTCTAAAAGAAAACATGGGAAGCTACTCTGATATTAGTGAAATAATATAATAATAGTAGTAATATAATTATAATAACAATGTTTTAGTCACACACAAGTTTAAAAAAAGCTTCATACAGTGACAATACAGTGATCCATGACATCTAATCTTCTAGCATATAGCCTATAAAATATTTATAGTTTGCTGTATAAATTACAGTTTTAACAAAAAAAGTATATATATATATATATATGTATATATATATACACACATATATATATATATATATATATATATATATATATACATATATATGAACATATGTATTTACATATATATATATACATAAATAAATGAATGAATATAGGTCTAATATATTGTATCCTGTCGCTATTTTGCAGATATCCCAGTTCTCTCGGTGCCTGTCGTGTGTCTCATACATTACGTGACGAGTTTCCTTTGGCGGTATACTAACCTATATCATTATAAGGTCACTCCACCATATTATGAGATCCATAAAATACCTGGGAAGAAGATTAAGCACCGTGGTCAGCGAGCAGATGTGGCTATTGACATGGCTTTAGGTGACAATTCAGACCCACATGAATCCAGGCACAGCGATCATGTGACAGTCACCATGGAGGATAACCAGATGGATTTACCAACAACCTCTGAAGATGCCTCGGAGCCCAAAGTGTCTTGGCTGCAGCGGACTTGGCAATATGCTAAAAGCAAACTGAAGTGGTCCAATTATGTATCCAATGTGTGGGTTGGAGCATGGGCCATGGCCAACCGCACACTAACCGGCATGATGACCACATTCAAGATGCCATTTTACTTCCTACATACAAAGCTAAGAAGTATTACAGCAAAGGCCATTGACGATCAATGTGAACCAGTTTAACAAGATGCTGATTGGGTCACACAAGGTCTGCATATGGTTGGGGGTGGGGGTGGGGAGGAGCCCGAAATGCAGCCACCTCCACGTGGTGGGCTCTGGGTCACTTGATACATTAACAAGTGAGCGAGGAGCTGCATAATTCAAGGCACATTTCCCATATTGGACATACAGCTTGTAATAGAGACAGAAGATATTGTCCACATGGAAACAAATTTTGCACATAAGTGGGAAAACAAGCCCCCCTATTGGATGATTAAGGAATCAGAGATCTGTAGAAGGGGAGAGGTGGATTCCCAGGAATGGAGGATGACAATATAACTTTAGCATAATATCTCTGGATAAGTGGATATGGTAGAAACAGTATCATTATTTTTATTACTATTATTATTATTAACCCCTTGACTCCTTAAGGACCCAGGGCGTATGGATACACCCTGGTTTTTTTTATCGTTAAGTATCCAGAGCGTATACATACGCCCGTGGGAATTCAGGTCCCCGCCGCGCACCGGTTGGGGACTGGACTGGGATGCCTCCTGAAATCATTCAGCAGGCATCCCGTGCAACATGTCGCCAATTCCGGGTCATATGGGTCTATGGTGACCCGGAATATAAGGGGGATATCGGTTGTCCGAGACATCCACGATCCCCCTGAAGGGATAGGAGTGAGGTGGCATGGGTGCCACCCCTCCTATCCCTACTATTGGTCATCAAGAAGCGACGACCAATAGCAAATTGGGGGCGGGGGGGTTAACTTTCGGTTTCCCTGTTCTGCCCACCCACAGTAGGCAGGGCAGAATGGGGAAACTGACAGGGACCGCCGCCGAAGTTTAATTACTCATGGGCGGCGGTAGAAGGCGGTGATCGATGGGGGTGATCGGCGGCAGAAGAGGAGAACGACGATGCGGCTCCTTGGATCCTACGGAAGCTGGTGAGTTGCCTGGCAACATCTGGAGGTCTACAGTCTGAGACCACTATACAGTGGTCTCTAAACTGGAGCCCTCCAGAAGTTGCAAAACTACAACTCCTAGCATGCCTACACAGCAGTTTGCTGTCTGGGCATGCTGGGATATGTAGTTTTGCAACATCTGGAGGGCCACAGTTTGGAGATCACTGTACAGCGATCTCTTAAACTGTGACCCTCCAGCTGTTGCAAAACTACAAATGCCAGCATGCCCAAACAGCAAACAGCTGTCTCGGCAAGCTGGGAGTTGTAGTTGCGTACCTCCAGCTGTTGCATAACTACGTCTCCCAGCATGCCCTTCGGCGATCAGTACATGCTGGGAATTGTAGTCTTGCAAAAGCTGGAGGCACACTGTTTGGAAAGTACTGAGTCAGGTCACAGAACCTAACTGAAGGTTTTCCAACCAGTGTGACTCCAGCTATTGCTAAAGTACATCTACCAGCATGCATGGTCTGTCAGTGCATGCTGGGAGTTGTAGTTTTGAAACAGCTGGAGGTTTAACTCCCCATGTGAATGTACAGGGTACATTCACATGGGCGAGTTTACAGTGAGTTTTCTGCTTCAAGTTTGAGCTGCGGCAAATTTTTCGCCACAGCCCAAACTCCTAGTGGGCAACTCAACGTAAACCTCCGCCAGTGCGAATGTACCCTAAAAACACTACACTACATAATAAAGGGTAAAACACTACATATACACCCCCTTACACTGTCTCCCCCCCCCCCCCAATAAAAATGAGAAACGTATCGTATGGCCGTGTTTCCAAAACAGATCCTCCAGCTGCTGCAAAACAACAACTCCCAGCATTTCCGGACAGCCGCTCACTGTCCAGGCATGCTGGGAGTTTAGCAACAGCTGGAGGCACCCTGTTTGGAATCACTGGCGTAGAATACCACTATGTCCACTCCTATGCAATCCCTAATGTAGTCCTCAAATGCGCAAGGCGCTGTCTCATTTCGGGGCCCAGTCGTATTTCAAGGAAACAGTTTAGGGCCACATAAGGGGTATTTCCGTACTCTGGAGAAATTGCACTACAAATTTTGGGGGGCTTTTTCTCCTTTTACCCCTTATGAACAGGAAAAGTTGGGGGTTACACCAGCCTGTTAATGTAAAAAAATAAAAATGTTTACACTAACATGCTGGCGTTGCCCCCTACTTTTTATTTTCACAAGCAGGTAAAGGAAAAAAAGACCCCCAAAATTTGTAATGCAATTTCTCCTGAGCATGGAAATACCCCATATGTGGACGTAAAATTCTCTGCGGACGCACAGCAGGGCTCAGGAGTGAGAGCGCACTATATACATTTGAGGTCTAATTTGGTGATTTGCACAGGGGTGGCTGATTTTACAGCGGCTCATTTTGGAAACTACACCCCTCACGGAACGTAACAAGGGGTACAGTGAGCCTTAATACCCCACAGGTGTTTGAAAATTTTTCATTAAATTTGGATGGGAAAATGAGAAAAAAAAAACTAAACATAATATGCTGGTGTTAACCTAAATTTTTCATTTTCACAAGGGAAAATATGAAAAAGCCCCCCAAAATTTGTAACCCCATTTCTTCTGAGTAAGAACATACCCCATATGTGGATGTAAAGTGCTCTGCGGGTGAACTACAATGCTCAGAAGAGAAGGAGCACCATTGGGCTTTTGAAGATAAATTTTGTCCGGAATTGAAGGCCACGTGTGTTTACAAAGCCCCCATAGAGCCAGAACAATGGACCCCTCCCACATGTGACCCCATTTTGGAAACTACACCCCTCAAGTAATGTAATAAGGGGTACAGTGAGCATTTACGCCCCACAGGTGTCTGACAGATTTTTGGAACAGTGGTCCTTGAAAATGAAAAATGTAATTTTTCATTTGCACAGCTTACAGTTCCAAAGATCTGTCAAACGCCAGTGGGGTGTAAATACTGGTTCTTCAATTTTCTCCTTAAACTTACTGCTATTCCTGTTAAACACCTAAAGGGTTAACAAACATTCTGAATATAATTTTGTATACTTTGATGGGTGCAGTTTTTATAATGGGGTAATTTATGGGGTATTTCTAATATGAAGACACCTCAAATCCACTTCAAATCTGAACTGGTCCCTGAAAAATTCAGATTTTGAAAATTTTGAGAAAAATTTGAAAATTGCTGCTGAACTTTGAAGCCCACTGATGTCTTCCAAAAGTTAAAAAAAAACATGTCAACTTTATGATGCAAACATGAAGAGATTGTATATGTGAATCAACATATAATTTATTTGGTATGTCTATTTTCCTCACAAGCAGAGAGCTTCAAGGTTAAAAAAAAAGCAAAATTTTAAAATTTTTGAATTTTTTACCAAGAAATGATGCAAGTATTGACGAAAACTTACCACTATGATAAAGTAGAATATGTCACGAAAAAACTATCTCGGAATCAACTTCATAAGTAAAAGCATCCCAGAGTTAGTAATGCTTAAAGTGACAGTGGTCAGATGTGCAAAAAATGCTCTGGTCCTTAAGGCCAAAATGACCTCGATCCTTAAGGGGTTAAAGCAGAAAAGTTTTCCCTTATGTAAATAGCTGAAGTTCTTTATCTACCCTTTATTACCAGTAGCATTGCTAGAGAGTGACAGGGGGGGGGGGTACCGCATCTGGTGACACCCTAACTAGCCTGCCTGGCACTAAATAGCTGCACTCCAACTATCCCGCAAAAACCCATCCACCGTCCTCAGAAATAAAAAAAGTATTAAAAACATACTATGCCGCACCATGAATATCCGTACTCTGGGGGCTTTTTTGCTCAATTTTGAGCCCACATTTTGTGACGTTGTCAGACCAGAGAAGTAGATTGTCCATATTACCGATCAGTATTAATTGATCGTCCTAATCAGCGAGTACTTGCCGCGTTAGATGAGCCGGCTCGTCCTGAAGCTAAACTGTCACAGCATGTAAACATGGAAACATGCTGTGACATTGAAGTGACTTCAGCTTTCATAGACAGCTGATCATCACAGACATCGTCCGCGGGTCTCCCCATGGCTGGCCTGGCCCCCTGATTGTTGTGATTGGTCAATCAATCCAGATTGACCAATCACAGCAGAGGCAGTTGAAAAAAACTGCCTTTCACAGCTCCGATCTCCTCAGTGTAGGGAGATCTGTGAGGAGATTGGAGCTGTGTGAGCTCTGTGTGAAATAAAACATCAAACAGACCCCTATAACCCCCCCATACCCATCCTAGTGCTCCTGTCTAGGGGACATCAGCTGTCTTGGACATCTGATTGTCACCATGCAGTGATTTCTGTAAACTGTAAGCCTCCTTATGTTGCTAAACTACAACTCCCAGCATGCCCAGACAGCTGTTGGCTGTCAGGGCATGCTGGGATTTGTAGTTTTGCAACATCTGGAGGGCCACAGTTTGGAGATCACTGTGCAGTGATCTCTAAACTGTGGCCCTCCAGATGTTGCAAAACTACAACTCCCAGCATGCACAAACAGCAAACTGCTGACTTGCCATGCTGGAAGTTATCGTTTATACATCTGCCATCTTCACCGGGGGGCCTCTTCTCCGCGCTTCGAGCCCGAAATAGAGGCGTTGCCTTGACGACGACGCAGACGGACGTTGGTAATGAACATCCCCCTGCGTTGTCGTCAAGGCAACGTGACTATTCTGGGCCCGAAGCGCGAAGAAGAGGCCCCCCCGGTGAAGATGGCAGCCCGGAACCACTATCCCACCGGACGACCTCCACACCGGACAGTCCTGCAGCACCGGACCAGCGGAGTACCGTCCCGCCGAGCGGAGGTGAGTACAGAACTAAAGGGGGTGAGAGGGGGGGCTGGATGATGTTGAAGGCCGCAGTGGTCTTCAACCCTTCGGACCTCCAGAGGTTTCAAAACTACAACTCCCAGCAAGCCCGGACTATACAAAAGGACCCCGACGTCCTAGGGACTCTGGCTATGGCTATGGGGACCTATAAACAGGCACCACACGTGCCTCAAGCTGTTGCATAACTACAACTCCCAGCATGTCCTTTGGCCATCAGTGCATGCTGGGAGTTGTAGTTTTGCCACAGCAAGAAGCACACTGGTGACGAAACACAGTTAGGTAACAGAACCTAACTCAGTGTTTCCCCACCAGTGTGCCTCCAGCTGTTGCAAAACTACAACTCCCAGCATGCACTGACAGACCGTTTATGCTGGGAGTGTTCGTTTTGTAACAGCTGGAGGCACCCTGGTGGGGAAGCACTGAGTTTATCTGTTCCCTAACACGGCTGTCCTCACCGGTGGGCCTCCAGCTGTGGCAAAATTACAACTCCCAGCATGCACGGTCTCTGAGTCCATGTTGAGAGTTGAAGTTTTGCAACAGCTGGAGGTTTGACCCCCATAAAAATTTAAAACGTCTGGTACGGCACTGTTTGCAAAAAGGAGCCTCCGACTGTTGCAAAACAACAACTTCCAGCATTGCCGGACAGCCATTGACTGTCCAGGCATGCTGGGAGTTTTGCCACAGCTGGAGGCACCCTGTTTTGGAAACACTGCTGTAGGGTATTTATGGTAGCAGAGTCAATTGTAATGCTTGCATCTGGGTCCTCCCCTATGCAAATCTCTAATTTAGTCCTCAAATGCGCATTGCGCTCTCTCACTTTGGAGCCCTGTCATATTTCAAGGAAACGGTTTAGGGACACATATGGGGTATTTCTGTACTCGGGAGAAATTGCGTTACATATTTTGGGGGCTTTTTCTAATTTTACCCCTTATGAAATGGAAAAGTTGGGGTCTACACCAGTATGTTTTTTTACACTAACATGCTGGTGTTGTCCCATACTTTTTATTTTCAAAAAAGACCCCCAAAATTTGTACGGAAATACCCCATATGTGGGCGTACAATGCTCTGCGGATGCACAACAAGGCTCAGGAGTGAGAGCGCAATATGTACATTTGAGGCCTAAATTGGTGATTTGCACAGAGGTGGCTGATAGTTGCAACGGTTCTGACATAAACACACAAAAAAAATACCCACATGTGACCCCATTTTGGAAACTGCATCCCTCATGGAACATAACAAGGGATATAAAAATCTAATTTTTCACGTGAGGTGTTAAGGTTCGCTGTACCCCTTGTTACGTTCCTGGAGGGGTGTCGTTTCCCAAATAGTGTGCCATGTGTTTTTTTTTGTTTTTTTTTGCTGTTCTGACACCATGGGGGCTTGCTAAATGCAACATGCCCCCCAAAAACCATTTCAGCAATATTCACCCTCTAAAATCCCACAGTTGCTCTTTCCCTTTTGAGCCATGTTGTGGGCCCACAGAGCACTTTGCGTCAATATATGAGGTATTTCCATACTCAAGAGAAGTTGGGCTACAAATTTTGTGGGACTTTTTCTCCTAAGAACCCTTACAAAAATGTAAAAAAAAATTGGGCCACATGAACATGTTAGTATAAAAAATGGAAATCTTAATTTTTCTCCTCCACTTTGCTGCTGTTCCTGTGAAACACCTAAAGGGTTAACAAACTTTCTTAATGGCATTTGAATACTTTGAGGGGTGCAGTTTCTACAATGGGGTCATTTGTGGTATATTTCTCACAGAAAGGCCCCTCAAATCCACTTCAGACTTAACTGGTCCCTGAAAAATTCTGATTTTTTATTTTTCGTGAAAAGTTTGAAAAAATGCTGCTATACTTTGAAGCCCTCTAATGTCTTAAAAAAAAATAAAAACATGAAAACTTTACGATGCAAACATAAAGTAGACATATTCGGGGACATTTATCATTGTTGCTTTGGTAATCGAGTTCTGTTGGCATTTTTTTCTTGCTTTTGGTTTTGCTTTTGTGTGACACATTTATTAAACTACTACAGGGGGTTGATAAATTTGGCTTACATAAGCAAAAACCAATAAATCACTTTTGAATACCATTTTTTTTTTTGCACACATAAGCAAAAACCAATAAATGACCACAGAACACAATTTTGCAGCTTTGACATTTTTTATCTATATATATATATATATATATAATATATATATATATATTATATATATATATATATATATATATATATAAATATATATATATATATATATATATATATATATATATATATATATATATATATATATATCTCGTATGTACTCGAGTATAAGCCGACCCGAATATAAGCCGAGGCCCCTAATTTCACCCCAAAATCCCAGGAAAAGTTATTGACTCAAGTATAAGCCTAGGGTGGGAAATACATCATCCCCCCTGTCATCATCCAGACCCCCGTCATTAACACCCCCTTCATCATCACCCTGTCATCATCCCCCCTTCATCATCACCGCCTGTCATCATCCCCCCTTCATCATCACCCTGTCATCATCCCCCCTTCATCATCACCGCCTGTCATCATCCCCCCTTTATCATCACCGCCTGTCATCATTCCCCCTTCATCATCACCGCCTGTCATCATCCCCCCCTTCATCATCACCGCCTGTCATCACCCCCCCTTCATCATCCCCTTGTCATCATCCCACACCCCCCCTTCATCATCCCCTTGTCATCATCCCACACACCCCCCTTCATCATCCCCTTGTCATCATCCCCACCCCCCTTCATCATCCCCTTGTCATCATCCCCTTTTCATAATCCCCACCCCCTTCATCATCCCCTTGTCATAATCCCACACACCCCCTTCATCATCCCCTTGTCCTCATCCCCTTGTCGTCATCCCCACTCCCTTCATCATCCCCTTGTCATAATCCCACACCCCCCTTCATCATCCCCTTGTCATCATCCCCTTGTCATCATCCCCACCCCCTTCATCATCCCCGTGTCATAATCCCACACCCCCCTTCATCATCCCCTTGTCATCATCCCCTTGTCATCATCCCCACTCCCTTCATCATCCCCTTTTCATAATCCCACACCCCCCTTCATCATCCCCTTGTCATCATCCCACACCCCCCCCTTTATCATCCCCTTGTCATCATCCCCTTGTCATCAGCCCCCCCCCCCCCACCTTCATCATAACCGCTTGTCAATGTCTGATACAGTGGTCTTCTGCGGACCTCCAGAGGTTTCAAAACTACAACTCCCAGCAAGCCCGGGCAGCCATCGGCTGTCCGGGCTTGCTGGGAGTTGTAGTTTTGAAACCTCTGGAGGTCCGCAGGTTGAAGACCACTGCGGCCTTCAATATCATCTAGCCCCCCCTCTCACCCCCTTTAGTTCTGTACTCACATCCGCTCGGCAGGACGGTGCTCCGCTGGTCCGGTGCTGCAGTACTGTCCGGTGGGGAGGTCGTCCGGTGGGATAGTGGTTCCGGGCTGCCATCTTCACCGGGGGGGCCTCTTCTCCGCGCTTCGGGCCCGAAATAGAGGCGTTGCCTTGCCTTGAGATGGCAGCCCGGAACCACTATCCCACCGGACGACCTCCCACCGCACAGTCCTGCAGCACCGGACCAGCGGAGCACCGTCCCGCCGAGCGGAGGTGAGTACAGAACTAAAGGGGGTGAGAGGGGGGGCTGGATGATGTTAAAGGCCGCAGTGGTCTTTAACCTGCGGACCTTCAGAGGTTTCAAAACTACAACTCCCAGCACGCCCGGACAGCCGATGGCTGCCCTGGCTTACTGGGAGTTGTAGTTTTGAAACATCTGGAGGTCCGCAGGCTGAAGACCACTGAGGGCGGAGAGGTCACTCGAATATAAGCCGAGGGGGGTGTTTTCAGCACGAAAAATCGTGCTGAAAAACTCGGCTTATACTCGAGTATATACGGTATGTATGTTTTTTTTTTACCCTTTTTACCACTTTTTTTTTTCCTCTAAATGTACTAACTCATTTTTTGTCTTCTCATTTCAGATCCGTGTATCTTGTGGATTACTTTAGATTCAGGGGAGTGCAGTGATTAGCATTTTTTTGGTTTAATGTTAATAAAATGGTTAATGAGGACTTTTGGGGGAGTGTTTTTTTGGAATACATTTTTTTTAAATGTGATGTTTTTTTTTTAAATATACTTGGCAGGCTTAGTAGTGGAAGCAGTATTATAGACAGAGTCCATTATTAAGCTGAGGCTTAGCATTAGCCCCCAAAACAGCTAGCGCTAACCCCCAATTATTTCCCCGGTACCCACCACCACAGGGGTGCTGGGAGGAGGCGGTACCACCAGGCCCAGAGCCTCAAATATGGCGCTCCTGGGCCTAGGCGGTAACAGGCTGGTGTTATTTAGGCTTGGGAGGGCCAATAACAATGGTCCTTGCCCACCCTGGTAACATCAGGCTGTTGCTGCTTGGTTGGTATTTGGATAAAAATAGGGGGAACCTTATCTTTGTTTTGCATGAATAATTATTAAAAAAAAAAACGCATAGGGTTCCCCCTATTTTTATTTTCAGCAAAATACCAACCAAGCAGCAACAGCCTGATGATACCAGGGTGGGCGAGGACCATTGTTACTGGCCCTCCCCAGCCTAATTAATGCCAGCCCGTTACCGCCTAGGCCCAGGAGCGCCATATTTGATGCTTCGGGCCTATTGGCACCGGCTCTTCCCGGTACCCCTGTGGCGGTGGGTACTGGGGTAATAATTGGAGGTTAGCGCTAGCTGTGTTGGGGGCTAACACTAAGCATAGGCTTAGTAATGGATTCCGTCTATTAGACAGCTTCCACTACTAAGCCTTTTAAGTAGTTAAAAAAAAAACACGTTTCAAAAAAATTTATTCCAAAACAACACTCTCATTAACATTAAACAGGTTTAACCCCTTCAGGACCAAGCCCATTTTGGCCTTAACCCCTTAAGGACACATGACGTTCTCATACGTCTCCATTTCCGAGTCCTTAAGGACACATGACGTATGAGAACGTCATGTGTTTTACCGGCCCCCCGCAACCATCTGGAGCGGAGCCGGTCCCCGATGCCTGCTGAAATCGTTCAGCAGGCATCGGGGCATATCGCCCAGGGGGGTCATTATGACCCCCCATGTCGGCGATGGCCGCAGATCGCTGGACAATTCAGTCCAGCGATCTGCGGCGGATTCCGGGTCAATCGGGTCTCCAGTGACCCGGTGACCCGGAATTACAGGCTGTTCGGGGCCGTCTCCGACGGCCCCGAACAGCCAGAGCCAGCAGGGGTGAGGTGGCACTGGTGCCACCTCACGATCGCCCTGATTTGTCGGCCGGATTACCGGCCGACCAATCAGGGCGCCTGCTGCGGGTGTCACTCCCGCAACCCGCTCCGCCCCTCTTCCGGAGGACGTGAGCGGGTGCGGGACGTGCACCCCGGGTGCTGGGGACCCCGATCCCCGGCGCCCCTGTTGGGATCGGGGCCCCAGGAGCAGCGGCGGCGGCGGAGACGACGAGGGACTGACCTGGTGCAGCGAGGATCGTTGGAGGTGAGTGACAGCCTCCTGCTGTTGCTTAGCAACAGCTCCCAGCATGCAAAAAAGGCATGCTGGGAGCTGTAGTTATGCAACAGCAGGAGGCAGACCACCACAACTCCCAGCATGCCCTTATGGGCATGCTGGGACTTGTAGTTTTGCAACAGCTGGAGGCACATTCTTTCTATGGAAAAGTGTACCTTCAGCTGTTGTGTAACTACAACTCCCAGCTTGCACAATCAGCTAAAGTGCATGCTGGGAGTTGTAGTGGTGCATCTGGTGGTTGCATAACTACAACTCCCAGCATGCCCGTTGGCTGTCGGTGACTGCTGAGAGTTGTAGTTTTGCAACAGCTGAAGGCACACTGAGTTAAGTAGCAAACCAGTGTGTCTCCAGCTGTTGCATAACTACAATCCCCAGCATCCCCAGCCAAAGTAGTATGCCTCCAGCTGTTGCATAACTACAACACCCAGCATGCCCTTCCGCTGTCCGTACATGCTGGGGGTTGTAGCTTTTGCAACAGCTGAAGGCACACTTGTTGCAAAACACTGAGTTTGTTACCAAACTCTGTGTTTCACAACCAGTGTGCCTCCAGCTGTTGCAAAACTACAACTCCCAGCATGCACTGATAGACCGTACATGCTGGGAGTTGTAGTTTTGCAACAGCTGGATGTTCCCCCCCCCCCCAATGTGAACGTACAGGGTACACTCACATGGGCGGAGGATTACAGTAAGTATCCGGCTGCAAGTTTGAGGTGCGGCAAAATTTCTGCCGCAGCTCAAACTGCCAGCGAGAAACTACTGTGAACCCCCCGCCGGTGTGACTGTACCCTAAAAACACTACACTACACTAACGCAAAATAAAATAAAAAGTAAAAAACACTACATATACACATACCCCTACACAGCCCCCCTCCCCTCCCCAATAAAAATGAAAAACGTCTGGTACGCCACTGTTTCCAAAACGGAGCCTCCAGCGGTTGCAAAACTACAACTCCCAGCATGCACTGATAGACCGTTCATGCTGGGAGTTGTAGTTTTGCACTGATTCCCCCCCCCCCCCCAATGTGAACGTACAGGGTACACTCACATGGGCGGAGGATTACAGTAAGTATCCGGCTGCAAGTTTGAGCTGCGTCAAATTTTCTGCCGTAGCTCAAACTGCCAGCGAGAAACTACTGTGAACCCCCGCCCGTGCGACTGTACCCTAAAAACACTACACTACACTAACACAAAATAAAATAAAAAGTAAAAAACACTACATATACACATACCCCTATACAACCCCCCTCCCCAATAAAAATTAAAAACGTCTGGTACGCCACTGTTTCCAAAACGGAGCCTCCAGCTGTTGCAAAACAACTACTCCCAGTATTGCCAGATAGCCGTTGACTGTCCAGGCATGCTGGGAGTTTTACAACAGCTGGAGGCACCCTGTTTGGGAATCACTGGCGTAGAATACCCCTATGTCCACCCCTATGCAAGTCCCTAATTTAGGCCTCAAATGCGCATGGCGCTCTCACTTTGGAGCCCTGTCGTATTTCAAGGCAACAGTTTAGGGCCACATATGGGGTATCGCCGTACTCGGGAGAAATTGGGCTTCAAATTTTGGGGGGTATTTTCTGCTATTACCCTTTTAAAAAATGTAAAATTTTTGGGAAAACAAGCATTTTAGGTAAAAAAAATATATATTTTTTTACATATGCAAAAGTCGTGAAACACCTGTAGGGTATTAAGGTTCAAATTACCCCTTGTTACGTTCCCCGAGGGGTCTAGTTTCCAAAATAGTATGCCATGTGTTTTTTTTTTGCTGTCCTGGCACCATAGGGGCTTCCTAAATGCGGCATGCCCCCAGAGCAAAATTCGCTTTCAAAAAGCCAAATGTGACTCCTTCTCTTCTGAGACCTGTAGTGCGCCAGCAGAGCACTTTTCACACCCATATGGGGTGTTTTCTGAATCGGGAGAAATTGGGCTTCAAATTTTGGGGGGTATTTTCTGCTATTACCCTTTTTAAAATTGTAAACATTTTGGGAAACCAAGCATTTTAGGTAAAAAAAATATATATTTTTTTACATATGCAAAAGTCGTGAAACACCTGTAGGGTATTAAGGTTCACATTACCCCTTGTTACGTTCCCCGAGGGGTCTAGTTTCCAAAATGGTATGCCATGTGTTTTTTTTTTGCTGTTCTGGCACCATAGGGGCTTCCTAAATGCGGCATGCCCCCAGAGCAAAATTTGCTTTCAAAAAGCCAAATGTTACTCCTTCTCTTCTGAGACCTGTAGTGCGCCAGCAGAGCACTTTTCACCCCCATATGGGGTGTTTTCTGAATCGGGAGAAATTGGGCTTCAAATTTTGGGGGGTATTTTCCGCTATTACCCTTTTTAAAAATGTAAACATTTTGGGAAAACAAGCAATTTGGGTAAAAAAAAATATTTTTTTTTACATATGCAAAAGTCGTGAAACACCTGTAGGGCATTAAGGTTCACGTTACCCCTTGTTACGTTCCCCGAGGGGTCTAGTTTCCAAAATGGTATGCCATGTGTTTTTTTTTTTGCTGTTCTGGCACCATAGGGGCTTCCTAAATGCGGCATGCCCCCAGAGCAAAATTTGCTTTCAAAAAGCCAAATGTGACTCCTTCTCTTCTGAGACCTGTAGTGCGCCAGCAGAGCACTTTTCACCCCCATGCGAGGTGTTTTCTGTATCGGGAGAAATTGGGCTTCAAATTTTGGGGGGTATTTTCTGCTATTACCCTTTTTAAAAATGTAAAATTTTTGGGAAACCAAGCATTTTAGGTAAAAAAAATATATATTTTTTTTACATATGCAAAAGTCGTGAATCACCTGTAGGGTATTAAGGTTCACTTTACCCCTTGTTACGTTCCCTGAGGGGTCTAGTTTCCAAAATGGTATGCCATGTGTTTTTCTTTGCTGTCCTGGCACCATAGGGGCTTCCTAAATGCGGCATGCCCCCCAAAAACCATTTGTCGCTCCTTCCCTTCTGAGCCCTCTACTGCGCCCACCGAACAATTAACATAGACATATGAGGTATGTGCTTACTCGAGAGAAATTGGGTTTCAAATACAAGTAAAAATTTTCTCCTTTTTATCCCTTGCAAAAATTCAAAAATTGGGTCTACAAGAACATGCGAGTGTAAAAAATGAAGATTTTGAATTTTCTCCTTCACTTTGCTGCTATTCCTGTGAAACACCTAAAGGGTTAATACACTTACTGAATGTTTTTTTGAATACTTTAGGGGGTGTAGTTTTTATAATGGGGTCTTTTATGGGGTATTTCTAATATGAAGACCCTTCAAATCCACTTCAAAACTGAACTGGTCCCTGAAAACTAGTGAGTTTGAAAATTTTGTGAAAAATTTCAAAATTGCTACTGAACTTTGAAGCCCTATGGTGTCTTCCAAAAGTAAAAACTCATAAATTTTATGATGCAAACATAAAGTAGACATATTGTATATGTGAACCCAAAAAAAATATATTTTGAATATCCATTTTCCTTACAAGCAGAGAGCTTCAAAGTTAGAAAAATGCAAAATTTTCATTTTTTTCATCAAATTTTGGGATTTTTCACCAAGAAAGGATGCAAGTTACCATAAAATTTTACCACTAAGTTAAAGTAGAATATGTCACGAAAAAACAATCTCGGAATCAGAATGATAACTAAAAGCATTCCAGAGTTATTAATGTTTAAAGTGACAGTGGTCAGAATTGCAAAAAACGCTCCGGTCCTTAAGGTATAAAATGGCCTGGTCCTTAAGGGGTTAAGGACCAGAGCGTTTTTTGCACATCTGACCACTGTCACTTTAAACATTAATAACTCTGGAATGCTTTTAGTTATCATTCTGATTCCGAGATTGTTTTTTCGTGACATATTCTACTTTAACATGGTGGTAAATTTTTGTGGTAACTTGCATCCTTTCCTTGTGAAAAATCCTAAAATTTGATGAAAAATTTGAAAATTTTGCATTTTTCTAACTTTGAAGCTCTCTGCTTGCAAGGAAAATGTATATTACAAATAAAAAAAAAATTTTATTCACATATACAATATGTCTACTTTAAGTCTGCATCATAAAAGTGACAAGTTTTTACTTTTGGAAGACACCAGAGGGCTTCAAAGTTCAGCAGCAATTTTCCAATTTTCACAAAATTTTCAAACTCACTATTTTTCAGGGACCAGTTCAGGTTTGAAGTGGATTTGAAGGGTCTTCATATTAGAAATACCCCACAAAAGACCCATTATAAAAACTGCACCCCCCAAAGTATTCAAAATGACATTCAGTCATCATTTTAACCCTTTAGGTGTTTCACAGGAATAGAAGCAAAGTGAAGGAGAAAATTCACAATCTTAATTTTTTACACTCGCATGTTCTTGTAGACCCAATTTTTGAATTTTTACAAGGGGTAAAAGGAGAAAATGTATACTTATATTTGTAGCCCGATTTCTCTCGAGTAAGCACATACCTCATATGTCTATGTAAAGTGTTCGGCGGGCGCAGTAGAAAGAGCGATAAGGGAATTTTGGAGGGTAAGTTTTTCTGAAATGGTTTTTGGGGGGCATGTTGCATTTAGGAAGCCCCTATGGTGCCAGAACAGCAAAAAACCCTCACATGGCATACCATTTTGGAAACTAGACCCCTTGAGGAACATAACAAGGAATAAGGTGAGCCTTAATACCCTACAGGTGTTTCACGACTTTTGCATATGTAAATTTTTTTTTAGATTTTTCACTAAAATGTGTGTTTCCCCCCAAATTTCACATTTTTCCAAGGGTTAATAGCAGGAAATACCCCCCAATATTTGTAACCCCTTCTCTTCTGAGTATGGAGGTACCCCATAAGTTGACCTGAAGTGCACTATGGGCGAACTACAATGCTCAGAAGAGAAGGAGTCATATTTGGCTTTTTGAGAGCAAATTTTGCTCGGGGGGCATGTCGCATTTAGGAAGCCCCTATGGTGCCAGAACAGCAAAAAAAAAAAAAAAAAACACATGGCATACCATTTTGGAAACTAGACCCCTTGAGGATTGTAATAAGGAATAAAGTGAGCCTTATTACCCCACAGGTGTTTCACGACTTTTGCATATGTAAAAAAAATATATATAATTTTTCCACTAAAATGTGTGTTTCCCCCCAAATTTCAAATTTTTGCAAGGGTTAATAGCAGGAAATACTCCCCAATATTTGTAACCCCTTCTCTTCTGATTATGGAGGTACACCATAAGTTGAACTGAAGTGCACTATGGGCGAACTACAATGCTCAGAAGAGAAGGAGCCATATTTGGCTTTTTGAGAGCAAATTTTGCTCGGGGGGCATATCGCATTTAGGAAGCCCCTCTGGTGCCAGAACAGCAAAAAAAAAAACAAATGGCATACCATTTTGGAAACGAGACCCCTTGAGGAACGTAACAAGGGGTACAGTGAGCATTTGCCCCCCACTGGTGTCTGACAGATCTTTGTAACAGTGGGCTGTACAAGTTTTCATTTTCACGGACCACTGTTCCAAAGATCCGTCAGACACCTGTGGGGGGGGGGGGGGGTAAATTCTCACTGCACCCCTCATTACATTTCGTGAGGGGTGTCGTTTCCGAAATGGGGTCACATGTGGGGTTTTGTTTTTTTTGCGTTTGTCAAAACCGCTGTAACAATCAGCCACCCCTGTGCAAATCACCTCAAATGTACATGGTGCGCTCTCCCTTCTGGGCCTTGTTGTGCGCCCCCAGAGCACTTTGCGCTCACATATGGGGTATCTCTGTAGTCAGGAGAAATTGCGTTACAAATTTTGGGGGGCTTTTTTCCCTTTTACCTCTTCTGAAAATGTATAGGGCAACATCAGCATGTTAGTGTAAAAAATCAAAAATTTTTACACTAACATTCTGGTGTAGACCCCAACATTTCCTTTTCATGAAGGGTTAAAGAAGAAAAAGCCCCCCAAACCTTGTAACGCAATTTCTCCCGAGTACGGCGATACCCCATATGTCGCCCTAAACTGTTGCCTTGAAATACGACAGGGCTCCAAAGTGAGAGCACCGTGGGCATTTGTGGCCTAAATTAGGGATTTGCATAGGGGTGGACATAGGGGTATTCTACGCCAGTGATTCCCAAAAAGGGTGCCTCCAGCTGTTGCAAAACTCCCAGCATGCGTGGACAGTCAACGGCTGTCCGGCAATACTGGGAGTTGTTGTTTTTCAACAGCTGGAGGCTCTGCTTTTGAAACAGTGGCGTACCAGAGGGGGAGGGGGGGCTTATTGGGGGAGGGGGGCTGTGTAGGGGTATGTGTATATGTAGTGTTTTTAACTTTTAATTTTATTTTGTGTTAGTGTAGTGTAGTGTAGTGTTTTTAGGGTACAGTCACATGCGCGGGGGATTACAGCGAGTTTCCCGGCGCAAAATTTGCTGCATCTCAAGATGCGAGAAAACCACTGTAAAGGCCTCGCCCATGTGAATGTACCCTGTACATTCACAGGGGGGGGGGGGGGGGTGCACCAGCTGTTGCAAAACCACAACTCCCAGCATGCATGGTCTGTTAGTGCATGCTGGGAGTTATAGTTTTGCAATAGCTGGAGGCACACAGGTTAGGAAACACTGAGTTACAAACAGACAATGTTTCCCAACCAGTGTGTCTCCAGTTGTTGCAAAACTACAACTCCCAGCATGCCCAGACAGCTGAAGGGCATGCTGGGAGTTGTAGTTCGGCAACATCTGAAGGGCTAGATGTTGCTGAACTAAAACTCCCAGCATGCCTGGACAGTCAGTGCATACTGGGAGTTGTAGTTTTGCAACAGCTGGAAGAGCACAGATTGGAGACCATTATACAATGGTCTCCAAACTGGGGCCCTCCAGATGTTGCAAAACTACAACTCCCAGCATGCCCAGACAGCCAAAGGCTGTCTAGGCATGCTGGGAGTTGTAGTTTTCAGACTCCTAGAAGCAGCAGTGAAGATCTTCACTGCTGCTTCTGAGGACCATATACTTACCTGCCGGTCCCGTCGCTGCTTGTCCACGTGGCCGGTCCTGCCGCTGCTCCTCGGTCCCGCCAGGTAAGGCCGCCGGTCCCCTGATGTTCCCCCCCTATGCCGCAGGTCCCCGCGAGCCCCCGCAGCCATCGTCCCCCGTTCTGCCCGACTTCCATGGGCGGGCAGTGCGGGGGATCTGAACTTTCACCCCAGATCACTGTGATTGGTCCACAGGGACCAATCACAGTGATCGCTGACCAGGACCATCAATGGATGGTCCTGGGGGTGAAGCAGAAGTTGTCCCCTGCTGGAAACAGCGGGACTTCTGCCAGTTAACTCGTGCGATGCTGCGCATCGCCGGGTTAACTGATTGTCATTTATAAACGCCGGGATGCGCGGACGCACTGCACAACCCGGCGTTTATATATGACATTCTGCGGGAAGGGGTTAAAAAAGACGCTGGTCATTGAAGCAGTCCACCAAATCCGAAGTAGTCCACAGGATACATGGATCTGAAATGAGGAGAAAAAAAGAAAAATAGGTTAATACATTTATTGTCACCCGTCCGCGCCTGACTACAACTCCCAGCATGCCCTTACAGTAAGAGCATGCTGGGAGTTGTAGGGGGGGTGACAATCTCCCGCACCACATGACTACAACTCACAGCATGCCCTTACAGTAAGGATATGCTGGGAGTTGTAGTCATGTGATGCGGGAGATTGTTACCCCCCCCCCCCCCCACGCACACACTACAACTCCCAACATATCGTTATTGTAAGGACATGCTGGGAGTTGTATTTGTGCCGCAGAGGGCAGGTGACAGGCTTGTCACCTGCCCCCCTACAACTCCCAGCATGCCCTTACAGTAAGGATATGCTGGGAGTTGTAGTGTGTGTGTGTGTGTGGGGGGGGGGGTGCGGGGGTAACCATCTCCCGCACCACATGACTACAACTCCCAGCATATCCTTACTGTAAGGGCATGCTGGGAGTTTTAGGGGGGCAGGTGAAAAGCCTGTCACCTGCCACACAACTACAACTCCCAGCATGTCCTTACAGTAAGGGCATGCTGGGAGTTGTAGTCATGTGGTGTGGGAGATTGTCACCCCCCCCCCCCCCCTACAACTCCCAGCATGCTCTTACTGTAAGGGTATGCTGGGAGTTGTAGTTTTGCGGCAGGGGGGCAGGTGACAAGCTTGTCAACCCCCCCACGCACACAACTCTCCCAGCATGCCCTTCCTGTAAGGACATGCTGGGAGTTGTAGTCGTGCCAGCCAGAGAAGCGGGTGGTAATGCGCTCCGCTCCTTGGCTGCAGTGATCAGAGAATCACTGTAATTTCATATTTCCTGTCGTCACGTGACACGGGACCCAGCGGGAAATTTGAAATTACACCAAACTCTGCGGCGCTGTAGTAAGGAGCCCGGGCTGACATAACACTGCAGCCGCCCGGGACTCCCTCAGCCAGGCAGGGAGATGTGCAGAAGCCGTCCCTGCCATCTCTCGGTGTGTACCGCAGTGCTGAGGGATGACAGGGACGGCACCTACACATCTCCCTGACGGCTGTGGGAGTCCCGTGGGGGGCTGCTGAGTGAGGTTAGCCCGGGCACCTTACCACGGTGCCGCAGGATATCTTAGGAGCCCGGGAGGGTGCAGACTGATGCCAGCCCGTCTCCTTTTAACATCTAGCGGAGCCGCGGAGCTTTTAGTCCCTAATGTAATATCAAATTTCCTGTGATTGGCTGCTCGGTCCTGGCCAATTACGGGACCCAGCGGGAAATATGAAATTACATTAAGGGAAATAGAAACTCCACTGCGCCGAGGTTTGTTAACCTCTTCAGGACATAGGGCGTATGGATACGCCCTGCATCCCGAGTCCTTAAGGACCGAGGGCGTATCCATACGCCCGTGGGAATTCCGGCCCCCACCGCTAGCCGGTTGGGGACCGGAGCCGGATGCCTGCTGAAATCGTTCAGCAGGCATCCCGGCATATCGCCCAGGGGGGTCATTATGCCCCCCCATGTCGGCGATCGCCGCAGATCGCTGGACAATTCAGTCCAGCGATCTGCGGCGATTCCGGGTCAATCGGGTCTCCGGTGACCCGGTGACCCGGAATTACTGGCTGTTCGGGGCCGTCTCTGACGGCCCCGAACAGCCAGAGCCTGCAGGGGTGAGGTGGCACTGGTGCCACCTCACGATCGCCCTGATTCGTCGGCCGGATTACCGGCCGACCAATCAGGGCGCCTGCTGCGGGTGTCACTCCCGCACCCGCTCCGCCCCTCTTCCGGAGGGCGTGAGCGGGTGCGGGAAGACGACCCCCGGTGCTGGGGACCCCGATCCCCGGCGCCCCTGTTGGGATCGGGGCCCCAGGAGCAGCTGCGGCGGCGAGGGACAGTCCAGCGATGAAGCAACAGCAGGAGGTGAGTTACAGCCTCCTGCTGTTGCTTAGCAACAGCTCCCAGCATGCAAAAAGGGCATGCTGGGAGCTGTAGTTATGCAACAGCAGGAGGCAGACCACCACAACTCCCAGCATTCCCTTATGGGCATGCTGGGACTTATGGTTTTGCAACAGCTGGAGGCACATTATTTCTATGGAAAAGTGTACCTTCAGCTGTTGTCTAACTACAACTCCCAGCTTGCACAAACAGCTAAAGTGCATGCTGGGAGTTGTAGTGGTGCATCTGCTGGTTGCATAACTACAACTCCCAGCATGCCCGTTGGCTGTCGGTGACTGCTGAGAGTTGTAGTTTTGCAACAGCTGAAGGCACACTGGTTGTGAAACTCAAGAGTTTTTTTTTACCTAACTCAGTGTTTCACGACCGGTGTGCCTCCAGCTGTTGCAAACTACAACTCTCAGCAGTCACCTTACACCATGCACCGTACATGCTGGGAGTTGTAGTTTTGCAACAGCTGGAGGCACACTGGTTGTGAAACACTGAGTTAGGTCACAAACTCAGTGATACATAACCAGTGTACCTACAGTTGTTGCAAAACTACAACTCTCAGCAGTCACCGACAGCCAACGGGCATGCTGGGAGTTGTAGTTATGCAACAGCTGGATGTCCCCCCCCCAATGTGAACGTACAGGGTACACTCACATGGGCGGAGGATTACAGTAAGTATCTGGCTGCAAATTTGAGCTGCCGCAAACTTTCTGCTGCAGCTCAAATTGCCAGCGAGAAACTACTGTGAACCCCCGCCCGTGCGACTGTACCCTAAAAACACTACACTACACTAACACACAATAAAATAAAAAGTAAAAAACACTACGTATACACATACCCCTACACAGCCCCCCTCCCCTCCCCAATAAAAATGAAAAACGTCTGGTACGCCACGGTTTCCAGAACGGAGCCTCCAGCTGTTGCAAAACAACTCCCAGTATTGTCGGACAGCCGTTGACTGTCCAGGCATGCTGGGAGTTTTGCAACAGCTGGAGGCACCCTGTTTGGGAATCACTGGCGTAGAATACCCTTATGTCCGCCCCTATGCAATCCCTAATTTAGGCCTCAAATGCGCATGGCGCTCTCACTTTGGAGCCCTGTCGTATTTCAAGGCAACAGTTTAGGGTCACATATGGGGTATCGCCGTACTCGGGAGAAATTGTGTTACAAATTTTGGGGGGTATTTTCTGCTTTTACCCTTTTTAAAAATGTAAAATTTTGGGGAAAACAAGCATTTTAGGTAAAAAAAAAAAAAAAATTTTTACATATGCAAAAGTCGTGAAACACCTGTGGGGTATAAAGGTTCACTTAACCCCTTGTTACGTTCCCCGAGGGGTCTAGTTTCCAAAATGGTATGCCATGTGGGTTTTTTTTTGCTATCCTGGCACCATAGGGGCTTCCTAAATGCGGCATGCCCCCAGAGCAAAATTCGCTTTCAAAAAGCCAAATGTGACTCCTTCTCTTCTGAGACCTGTAGTGCGCCAGCAGAGCACTTTTCACCCCCATATGGGGTGTTTTCTGAATCGGGAGAAATTGGGCTTCAAATTTTTAGGGGTATTTTCTGCTATTACCCTTTTTAAAAATAAAAATTTTTTGGGAAAACAAGCATTTTAGGTAAATTTTTTTTTTTTTTTTTACATTTGCAAAAGTCGTGAAACACCTGTGGGGTATTAAGGTTCACTTTATCCCATGTTACATTCCCCGAGGGGTCTAGTTTCCAAAATGGTATGCCATGTGGGTTTTTTTTGCTGTTCTGGCACCATAAGGGCTTCCTAAAGGTAACATGCCCCCCAAAAACCATTTCAGAAAAACGTACTCTCCAAAATCCCCTTGTCGCTCCTTCCCTTCTGAGCCCTCTACTGCGCCCGCCGAACATTTTACATAGACATATGAGGTATGTGCTTACTCGAGAGAAATTGGGCTACAAATACAAGTAAAAATTTTGTCCTTTTACCCCTTGTAAAAATTCTAAAATTGGGTCTACAAGAACATGTGAGTGTAAAAAATGAAGATTGTGAATTTTCTCCTTCACTTTGCTGCTATTCGTGTGAAACACCTAAAGGGTTAAAACACTTACTGAATGTCATTTTGAATACTTTGGGGGGTGTAGTTTTTATAATGGGGTCATTTATGGGGTATTTCTAATATGAAGACCCTTCAAATCCACTTCAAACCTGAACTGGTCCCTGAAAAATACTGAGTTTGAAAATTTTGTGAAAAATCGGAAAATTGCTGCTGACCGTTGAAGCCCTCTGGTGTCTTCCAAAAGTAAAAACTCGTCAATTTTATGATGCAAACATAAAGTAGACATATTGTATATGTGAACCAAAAAAAAATGTATTCGTAATATCCATTTTCCTTACAAGCAGAAAGCTTCAAAGTTAGAAAAATGCTAAATGTTCAAATTTTTCATCAAATTTACGGATTTTTCACCAAGAAAGGATGCAAGTATCGACAAAAATTTACCACTATGTTAAAGTAGAATATGTCACGAAAAAACAATCTCGGAATCAGAATGATAACTAAAAGCATTCCAGAGTTATTAATGTTTAAAGTGACAGTGGTCAGATGTGCAAAAAACGCTCCGGTCCTTAAGGCCAAAATGGGCTCCGTCCTGAAGGGGTTAAAAGGAGCCCAGGCTGGAATCAGTCTTCAGCCGCCCGGGTTCCTCCGATTCTATCCCCGCTACCCTAATACAATGATGGGGATGGGGACACTGCTTTATATAACCCCCACCCCCCTTGTCTTCCACCTGCCCGCGCCGCACATTGTCCGCCCGCTACAATACTACAACTCCCAGCATGCCCTCACTGTATGGACATGCTGGGAGTTGTAGTCTTGCAACAGGTAGCAGACAGATGGGAGATGTGCAGCGCAGGCGGGTGGGAAACAAGGGGGGGATGTCATTATGTTAGGGTAGCGGGGTTAGAATCAGACAGAGCTGGGCGGCTGCAGAGTGATGCCAGCCCGGGCTCCTTTGTACAGTTGCAATATATTTCCCGCTGGAGCTGTGATCACGGCTGCCAGCGGGAAATATAAAATTTGCTCTCAAAAGCCGTTTTGTGTGCCAGCTCCGAGCTGGCTTATATTTATGCAGTTTTTGAGGGCTTGCGACTTTTTATGCGACTTTCGCACTTGATAAATCCCTGACCACTGAAAAGTAAAAAAAAAAATTTACTTTCGTATGCTTTTTTGTAGCTTTTTGCTTACAGCCAAAAGTCGCACAAAAAATTGCTTAAGTGCTAATGCGACTTTTTCTGCGACTTTTGTAAGCAAAAAAAGAGCTCTAAATCCCTTGATAAATGTCCCCCATTGTATTTGTGAATCAATATATAATTTGGAATGTCCATTTTCCTTACAGGCAGAAAAATGCTAAATTTTCTATATTTTGGGATTTTTCAACAAGAAAAGATTCAAGTAACGACAAAAATTACCACTATGTTAAAGTAGAATATGTCACGAAAAAACAATCTCAGAATAAGAATGAAAAGTAAAAGCATCTCAGAGTTATTCATATATAAAGTGACAGTGGTCAGATTTGCAAAAATTTTATTTTATTTAAAAAAAAATTTTTTTTTTGTAAAATGGGAAAAGAGGGGGAATTCATTTTTTTAAACATATTTGGTAGAATAGTCTGAATGACTAAAATATAACGTTAATGACTCCATACGGTGAACGACATAAAACATAAAAATAACAAAGTCCAATGCTGAATTGTGATCACATCCCGGAAAAAAAAAAAAAAAGGAATAAAAAGTCATCAAAAATCACATATACACAAATGTGGTACCGATGAAAACAACAAATCACAGATTAAGTGCCCATACAAGCCCGTACGTTTTCAGAAAAACGTACTCTCCAAAATCCCCTTGTCGCTCTTTCCCTTCTGAGCCCTCTACTGCGCCCGCCGAACACTTTACATAGACATATGAGGTATGTGCTTACTCGAGAGAAATTGGGCTACAAATATAAGTATACATTTTCTCCTTTTACCCCTTGTAAAAATTCAAAAATTGGGTCTACAAGAACATGCGAGTGTAAAAAATGAAGATTGTGAATTTTCTCCTTCACTTTGCTTCTATTCCTGTGAAACACCTAAAGGGTTAAAATGATGACTGAATGTCATTTTGAATACTTTGGGGGGTGCAGTTTTTATAATGGGGTCTTTTGTGGGGTATTTCTAATATGAAGACCCTTCAAATCCACTTCGAACCTGAACTGGTCCCTGAAAAATAGTGAGTTTGAAAATTTTGTGAAAAATTGGAAAATTGCTGCTGAACTTTGAAGCCCTCTGGTGTCTTCCAAAAGTAAAAACTCGTCACTTTTATGATGCAAACATAAAGTAGACATATTGTATATGTGAATAAAAATTTTTTTTATTTGTAATATACATTTTCCTTACAAGCAGAGAGCTTCAAAGTTAGAAAAATGCAAAATTTTCTAATTTTTCATCAAATTTTAGGATTTTTCACAAGGAAAGGATGCAAGTTACCACAAAAATTTACCACCATGTTAAAGTAGAATATGTCACGAAAAAACAATCTCGGAATCAGAATGATAACTAAAAGCATTCCAGAGTTATTAATGTTTAAAGTGACAGTGGTCAGATGTGCAAAAAACGCTCTGGTCCTTAAGGCCAAAATGGGCTTGGTCCTGAAGGGGTTAAAGATCACAACCCCACAAAATCCATATGATGGCTTATTTTTTGCACGTATACCATTGACTGTGCGGTTTAATTAACTATATATTTTTATAATTCTGACATTTCTGCATGCGGCGATACCATATATGTTTATTTACACAGTTTTTGGATTTTTTTTTTACGCTATAAGATGTCTAGGGGTGGAGTACCCCTTTAACAATCAAAACCACCGCTATTGGTCTGACACTAACCCACATTGCATAGATCCCTCCAAGACTGTTGGAACACAAAAATTGATGGTATGGTGTAGTATATGGGGTACAAAGATAGTGGGGCCATTCTTCATCAATGGAAACCTCAAGGCCACTGGATATGCGAAATTGCTACATGATGATGTGTTTCCCTCTTTATGCACTGAAGCTGGCACGTTCCCTGAGTTTTTTCTAGCAAGATGGTGCACCACCACATTATGGGTGTCAGGTCCGAGCATTCCTAGATGAAAAGTTTCCTGGAAAGTGGATTGGTCGTCGTGGGCCAGTTGAATGGCCCCCAAGGTCTCCCGATCTGACCCCCTTAGACTTTTATCTTTGGGGTCATCTTAAGGCAATTGTCTATTCTGTGAAGATACGAGATGTGCAGCACCTGAAACTACGGATACTGGAAGCCTGTGCTAGCATTTCTCCTGCGGTGTATATAGTAGTATATAGCAGTGTATACGGATACTGGAAGCCTGTGCTAGCATTTCTCCTGCGGTGTATATAGTAGTATATAGCAGTGTATACGGATACTGGAAGCCTGTGCTAGCATTTCTCCTGCGGTGTTGCTATCAGTGTGTGAAGAGTGGGAGAAGAGGGTTACATTGACAATCCAACACAATGGGCAGCACATTGAACACTATGTAAGTGGTCAGAAATTTGTAAATAACTCATGAAAGAATAAAGTTACGTTACAACCAAGCACATCATTGTTTTTCTTGTGAAATTCCCAATAAGTTTGATGTGTCATATAACCCTCTTCTTATTGAAAAAAACTAAAGTTGGATTCAAAATGGCCAACTTCAAAACGGCCGCCATGGTCACCACCCATCTTGAAAAGTTTCCCCCCTCACATATACTAATGTGCCACAAACAGGAAGTTAATATCACCAACCATTCCCATTTTATTAAGGTGTATCCATATAAATGGCCCACCCTACAGTTATGCAACAGTTGGAGGTACGCAACTACAACTCCCAGCATGCCAAGACAGCTGTTTGGGCACGCTGGGATTTGCAGTTTTGCAACATCTGGAGGGCTACAGTTTAGAGACCACTGCACAGTGATCTCCAAATTGTGGCCCTCCAGATATTGCTAGGCAACTCACCAGCTTCCGTAGGATCCAGGGAGCTGTACCGCCATCCTCTTCTGCCGCCGATCGCTGCCCTCTGCTGCCACCGATGGGTAAGTGGACTTCGGTGACGGTCCCTGACGGTTTCCCCGTTCTGACCCACCTATTGTGGGTGGGCAGGATGGGGAAACCGAAAGTTAACCCCCCCCCCCTGTCCCCAAACTGCTAAAAATAAATAAATAAATGTTTTATGGTCACTGCACTTGCAATCACATTTAACCCCACGACATGTTGTATTCCTATAGTAATTGCTTATATGGGCACTGGTAATCATGGAATATTATATGAGATGCTCCGCCAGAATTTTCCATGATTCAAAATTTGGTGCCAAACTCAGCAATTTTGACGCAAAAAAAAAAGGGTTGCGAAAAAGAACTCTCACATATTTTAGTCCCTTAAGGACAGAGCCCTTTTTCACCTAAAAGGGGTACTCTGCCCCTAGACATCTTATCCCTTATCCAAAGGATAGTGGATAAGATGGAAGATTGCCGGGGTCCCACTGCTGGGGACCCCCAGGATCTCTGCTGCACCACACCTCTATTGTTACTGCACAGAGCGTGTTTGCTCTGCGCGTAATGACGGGTGATACAGGGGATGGAGCATCGTGATGTCACGGCTCCGCCCCCTCGTGACGTCACGACCCGCCCCCTCAATACAAGTCTATGGGCACCCCCTGCCACAGACTTGCATTAAGGGATTGGGCCGTGATGTCACAAGGGGCGGAGCTGTGACGTCACGCTGCTCCATCCCCTGTATCACCCGTCATTACGCAGAGAGTGAACTCGCTCTGTGCAGTAATAATAGTGCGGTGCCGCAGCGGCGATCCCGGGGGTCCCCAGCAGAGGGACCCCGGCGATCGGACATCTTATACCCTATCCTTTGGATAGGGGATAAGATGTGTAGGGGCAGAGTACCCATTTAAGGATTCAGCCCTTTTTTGCAATTCTGACCACTGTCACTTTATACATTAATAACTCTGGGATGCTTTTACTGATTATTCTGATTCCGAGATTGTTTATTTGCGACATATTCAACTTTAACACAGTGGTAAATTTTCATCGTTACTTGCATCCATTCTTGGTGAAAAATCCCCAAATTTCATGAAAATGTTGAAAATTTTGCATTTTTCTAACTTTGAAACTCTCTGCTTTTAAGGAAAATGGATATTGCAAATAAATGATATATTGATTCCCATATACAATATGTCTACTTTATATTTGCATCATGAAGTTGATATGTTTTTGCTTTTGGAAGACATCAGAGGGCTTCAAAGTTCAGCAGCAATTTTCCAATTTTCCACAAAATTTTTTCAGGGACCAGTTCAGTTTTGAAGTGCGTTTGAGGGGTCTTCTTATTAGATATACCCCATATATGATCCCATTATAAAAACTGCACCCCCTAAAGTATTCAAACTGACATTCAGAAAGTGTGTTAACCCTTTCGGTGTTTCACAAGAATAGCAGCAACGTTAAGGAGAAAATTCAAAATCTTCATTTTTTACACTCGCATGTTCTTGTAGAACCATAGAAACATAGAATGTGTCGGCAGATAAGAACCATTTGGCCCATCTAGTCTGCCCAAAAATCTGAATACTATGAATAGTCCCTGGCCCTATCTTATATGAAGGATAGCCTTATGCTTATCCCATGCATGTTTAAACTCCTTCACTGTATTTGCAGCGACCACTTCTGCAGGAAGGCTATTCCATGTATCCACTACTCTTTCAGTAAAGTAATACTTCCTGATATTAATGCAAAGACCTTTGCCCCTCTAATTTAAAACTATGTCCTCTTGTGGTAGTTTTTCTTCTTTAAAATATGCTCTCCTACTTTTCCTTGTTGATTCCCTTTATGTATTTAACCCCTTAAGGACATAGGGCGTATCCATATGCCCCCGTTTCCAAGTCCTTAAGGACCGAGGGCGTATGGATACGCCCTGAGCATTTCCGGCCCCCACCGCTAGCCGGAGGGGATCCCGGCATATCGCCCAGGGGGGTCATTATGTCCCCCCATGTCGGCGATTGCCGCAGATCGCTGGACAATTCAGTCCAGCGATCTGCGGCAGATTCCGGGTAAATCGGGTCTCCAGTGACCCGATGACCCGGAATTACTGGCTGATCGGGGCCGTCAGAGACGGCCCCGAACAGCCAGAGCCAGCAGGGGTGAGGTGGCACTGGTGCCACCTCACGATCGCCCTGATTCGTCGGCCGGATTACCGGCCGACCAATCAGGGCGCCTGCTGCGGGTGTCACTCCCGCAACCCGCTCCGCCCCTCTTCCGGAGGACGTGAGCGGGTGCGGGAAGACGACCCCCGGTGCTGGGGACCCCGATCCCCGGCGTCCCTGTTGGGATCGGGGCCCCAGGAGCAGCGGCGGCGGCGGAGACGACGAGGGACTGACCTGTGCGGCTGGATCGTTGGAGGTGAGTGACAGCCTCCTGCTGTTGCTTAGCAACAGCTCCCAGCATGCAACAAGGGCATGCTGGGAGCTGTAGTTATGCAACAGCAGGAGGCAGACCACCACAACTCCCAGCATGCCCTTATGGGCATGCTGGGACTTGTAGTTTTGCAACAGCTGAAGGCACATTCTTTCTATGGAAAAGTGTACCTTCAGCTGTTGTGTAACTACAACTCCCAGCTTGCACAATCAGCTAAAGTGCATGCTGGGAGTTGTAGTGGTGCATCTGGTGGTTGCATAACTACAACTCCCAGCATGCCCGTTGGCTGTCGGTGACTGCTGAGAGTTGTAGTTTTGCAACGGCTGAAGGCACACTGAGTTAAGTAGTAAACCAGTGTGTCTCCAGCTGTTGCATAACTACAATCCCCAGCATCCCCAGCCAATGTAGTATGCCTCCGGCTGTTGCATAACTACAAGACCCAGCATGCCCTTCCGCTGTCCGTACATGCTGGGGGTTGTAGCTTTTGCAACAGCTGAAGGCACACTGGTTGCAAATCACTGAGTTTGTTACCAAACTCGGTGTTTCACAACCTGTGTGTCTCCAGCTGTTGCAAAACTACAACTCCCAGCATGCACTGATAGACCGTACATGCTGGGAGTTGTAGTTTTGCAACAGCTGGATGTTTCCCCCCCCCAATGTGAATGTACAGGTACACTCACATGGGCGGAGGATTACAGTAAGTATCCGGCTGCAAGTTTGAGCTGTGGCAAATTTTCTGTCGCAGCTCAAACTGCCAGCGAGAAACTACTGTGAACCCCCCGCCCGTGCGACTGTACCCTAAAAACACTACACTACACTAACACACAATAAAATAAAAAGTAAAAAACACTACATATACACATACCCCTACACAGCCCCCCTCCCCTCCCCAATAAAAATGAAAAACGTCTGGTACGTCACTGTTTCCAAAACGGAGCCTCCAGCGGTTGCAAAACGACAACTCCCAGCATGCACTGATAGACCGTCCATGCTGGGAGTTGTAGTTTTGCAACAGCTGGATGTTCCCCCCCCCAATGTGAACGTACAGGGTACACTCACATGGGCGGAGGATTACAGTAAGTATCCGGCTGCAAGTTTGAGCTGCGTCAAATTTTCTGCCACAGCTCAAACTGCCAGCGAGAAACTACTGTGAACCCCCGCTCGTGTGACTGTACCCTAAAAACACTACACTACACTAACACAAAATAAAATAAAAAGTAAAAAAACACTACATATACACATACCCCTACACAGCCCCCCTCCCCTCCCCAATAAAAATGAAAAACGTCTGGTACGCCACTGTTTCCAGAACGGAGCCTCCAGCTGTTGCAAAACAACTACTCCCAGTATTGCCAGATAGCCACTGACTGTCCAGGCATGCTGGGAGTTTAACAACAGCTGGAGGCCCCCTGTTTGGGAATCACTGGCGTAGAATACCCCTATGTCCACCCCTATGCAATCCCTAATTTAGGCCTCAAATGCGCATGGCACTCTCACTTTGGAGCCCTGTCGTATTTCAAGGCAACAGTTTAGGGTCACATATGGGGTATCGCCGTACTCGGGAGAAATTGTGTTACAAATTATGGGGGGTATTTTCTGCTCTTACCCTTTTTAAAAATGTAAAATTTTTGGGAAAACAAGCATTTTAGGTAAAAAAAAAAAATTTTTTTTTACATATACAAAAGTCATAAAACACCTGTGGGGTATAAAGGTTCACTTAACCCCTTGTTACGTTCCCCGAGGGGTCTAGTTTCCAAAATGGTATGCCATGTGTTTTTTTTTTTGCTGTCCTGGCACCATAGGGGCTTCCTAAATGCGGCATGCCCCGAGAGCAAAATTTGCTTTCAAAAAGCCAAACGTGACTCCTTCTCTTCTGAGACCTGTAGTGCGCCAGCAGAGCACTTTTCACCCCCATATGGGGTGTTTTCTGAATCGGGAGAAATTGGGCTTCAAATTTTGGGGGGTGTTTTCTGCTATTACCCTTTTTAAAAATGTAAAAATTTTGGGAAACCAAGCATTTTAGGTAAAAAAAAAAAAAAATGTTCACATATGCAAAAGTCATGAAACACCTGTAGGGTATTAAGGTTCACATTACCCCTTGTTACGTTCCCCGAGGGGTCTAGTTTCCAAAATGGTATGCCATGTGTTTTTTTTTTTGCTGTTCTGGCACCATAGGGGCTTCCTAAATGCGACATGCCCCCAGAGCAAAATTTGCTTTCAAAAAGCCAAATGTGACTCCTTCTCTTCTGAGACCTGTAGTGCGCCAGCAGAGCAATTTTCACCCCCATATGGGGTGTTTTCTGAATCGGGAGAAATTGGGCTTCAAATTTTGGGGGGTATTTCCTGCTATTACCCTTTTTAAAAATGTTAACATTTTGGGAAACCAAGCATATTAGGTAAAAAATAAAAATAAAAATTTACATATGCAAAAGTCGTGAAACACCTGTAGGGTATTAAGGTTCACATTACCCCTTGTTACGTTCCCCGAGGGGTCTAGTTTCCAAAATGGTATGCCATGTGTTTTTTTTTTGCTGTTCTGGCACCATAGGGGCTTCCTAAATGCGACATGCCCCCAGAGCAAAATTTGCTTTCAAAAAGCCAAATGTGACTCCTTCTCTTCTGAGACCTGTAGTGCGCCAGCAGAGCAATTTTCACCCCCATATGGGGTGTTTTCTGAATCGGGAGAAATTGGGTTTCAAATTTTGGGGGGTATTTTCTGCTATTACACTTTTTAAAAATGTAAAATTTTTGGGAAACCAAGCATTTTAGGTAAAAAAAATATAATTTTTTTTACATATGCTAAAGTCGTGAAACACCTGTGGGGTATTAAGGTTCACTTTACCCCTTGTTACGTTCCCTGAGGAGTCTAGTTTCCAAAATGGTATGCCATGTGTGTGTTTTTGCTGTTCTGGCACCATAGGGGCTTCCTAAAGGTGACATGCCCCCCAAAAACCATTTGACGCTCCTTCCCTTCTGAGCCCTCTACTGCGCCCGCTGAACAATTAACATAGACATATGAGGTATGTCCTTACTCAAGAGAAATTGGGCTACAAATACAAGTAAACATTTTGTCCTTTTACCCCTTGTAAAAATTAAAAAATTGGGTCTACAAGAAAATGCGAGTGTAAAAAATGAAGATTTTGAATTTTCTCCTTCACTTTGCTGCTATTCCTGTGAAACACCTAAAGGGTTAATACACTTACTGAATGTCATTTTGAATACTTTGGGGGGTGTAGTTTTTATAATGGGGTCTTTTATGGGGCATTTCTAATATGAAGGCCCTTCAAATCCACTTCAAACGTGAACTGGTCCATGAAAAAAAGCGAGTTTGAAAATTTTGTGAAAAATGTCAAAATTGCTGCTGAACTTTGAAGCCCTCTGGTGTCTTCCAAAAGTAAAAACTCATAAATTTTATGATGCAAACATAAAGTAGACATATTGTATATGTGAACCCCAAAAAAATATATTTTGAATATCCATTTTCCTTACAAGCAGAGAGCTTCAAAGTTAGAAAAATGCAAAATTTTCATTTTTTTCATCAAATTTGGTGATTTTTCACCAAGAAAGGATGCAAGTTACCATAAAATTTTACCACTAAGTTAAAGTAGAATATGTCACGAAAAAACAATCTCGGAATCAGAATGATAACTAAAAGCATTCCAGAGTTATTAATGTTTAAAGTGACAGTGGTCAGAATTGCAAAAAACGCTCTGGTCCTTAAGGTGAAAAAGGGCTCGGTCCTTAAGGGGTTAAAAGTCTCTATCATATCCCCTCTGTCTCTTCTTTCTTCCAAACTATACATGTTAAGGTCCTTTAACCCCTTAAGGACCGGGGGGTTTTCCGTTTTTGCATTTTCGTTTTTTGCTCCTTGCCTTTAAAAAATCATAACTCTTTCAATTTTGCACCTAAAAATCCATATGATGGCTTATTTTTTGCGCCACCAATTCTACTTTGTAATGACATCAGTCATTTTGCCCAAAAATCTGAAACGAAAAAAAAAATCATTGTGCGACAAAATTGAAAAAAAAAACACAGTTTTGTAACTTTTGGGGGCTTCCGTTTCTACGTAGTACATTTTTTATCTTTATTTTGTAGGTCCATACGATTAAAATGATACCCTACTTATATAGGTTTGATTTTGTCGGACTTCTGGAAAAAATCATAACTACATGCAGGAAAATTAATACGTTTAAAATTGTCATCTTCTGACCCCTATAACTTTTTTATTTTTCCGTGTGGGGCAGTATGAGGGCTAATTTTTTGCGCCGTGATCTGAAGTTTTTAACGATACCATTTTTTTGCATTGATAGGACTTATTGATCGCTTTTTATTCATTTTTAAATGATATAACAAGTGACCAAAAATGCACTATTTTTTTCCGCGCACGCCATTGACCGAGCGGTTTAATTAATGATATATTTTTATAATTCGGACATTTCCGCACGCAGTGATACCATATATGTTTATTTATTTTTTTTATTTACACTGTGTTTTTTTTTTTATTGGAAAAGGGGGGTGATTCAAACTTTTAATAGGGGAGGAGTTAAATGATCTTTATTCACTTTTTTTTGCAGTGTTATAGGTCCCATGGGGACCTATAACACTGCACAAACTGATCATCATTGATCACTGGTTTCTCATAAGAAACCAGTGATCAACGATTCTGCCGCATGACTGCTCAGGCCTGGATCTCAGGCACTGAGCAGTCATTCGGCGATCGGACAGCGAGGAGGCAGGTGGGGGCCCTCCCGCTGTCCTGTCAGCTGTTCGGGATGCCGCGATTAGCCGCGGCTAACCCGAACAGCCCGACTGAGCTAGCCGGCCACTTTCGGTTTCACTTTTAGCCGCGCGGCTCAGCTCTGAGCGCGCGGCTAAACGGTTAATAGCGCGCGGCGCCACGATCGGCGCTGCGCGCTATTAGAGGCGGGTCCTGGCTTCACTATGACGCCGGGCCCGCCGTGATATGACGCGGGGTTACTGTGTAACCCCACGTTATATCAGGAGAGCAGGACCAAGGGCGTACCTGTACGCCCTTGGTCCTTAAGGAGTTAACCTTTCCTTGTAAGTTTTATTCTGCAATCCATGTACTAGTTTAGTAGCTCTTCTCTGAACTCTCTCTAGAGTATCTATATCCTTCTGGAGATACGGCCTCCAGTACTGCGCACAATACTCCAATTGAGGTCTCACCAGTGTTCTGTACAGCGGCATGAGCACTTCTCTCTTTCTACTGCTTATACCTCTCCCTATACAGCCAAGCATTCTGCTAGCGTTTCCTGCTGCTCTTTTACATTGTCTTCCTACCTTTAAGTCTTCTGAAATAATTACCCCTAAATCAATTTCCTCAGATACTGAGGTCAGGGCAGTGTAAAATAATCTATATTCTGCCTGAGGGTTTTTACGCCCCAGGTGCATTATCTTGCACTTATCCACATTTAATTTCAGTTGCCAGAGTTCTGACCATTCTTCTAGTTTGCCTAAATCCTTTTCCAATTGGTGGATCCCTCCAGGAACATCAACCCTGTTACATATCTTTGTGTCATCAGCAAAAAGACATACCTTACCATCGCGACCTTCTGTAATATCGCTAATAAAGATATTAAACAATATTGGTCCCAGTACAGATCCCTGAGGTCCCCACTGGTGACAAGACCTTGCTCTGAATATTCTCCATTGACTACAACCCTCTGTTGTCTGTTACTCAGCCACTGCCTAATCCACTCAACAATATTGGAGTCCAAGCTCTATGACTGTAGTTTATTGATAAGTCTTCTATGTGGGACAGTGTCAAAAACCTTACTAAAATTTAGATATGTGATGTCTACTGCCCCTCCGCCATCTATTAGTTTAGTCACCCAGTCAAAAAAAATCTATAAGATTTGTTTGACATGATCTCCCTGAAGTCAACCCATGTTGTTTTTCATCTTGCAATCCATGGGATTTTAGATGTTCCACAATCTTATCCTTTAGTAGGGTTTCCATTAATTTCCCCACTATTGATGTCAGACTTACTGGCCTATAGTTGCTTGATTCCTCCTTACTACCTTTCTTGTGAATGGGCACAACATTTGCTAATTTCCAATCTTCCGGGACGGCTCCTGTTACCATTGATTGGTTAAATAAATCTGCTAACGGTTTTGCTAGCTCACCACTAAACTCTTTTAATAATTTTGGGTGTATCCCATCAGGCCCCTGTGATTTATTTGTCTTCACTTAAGGCAGTCGGCTAGCCCCTTATTCTCTTCTACATGCCTTCCTTCCTTTGTTTTTAATTTAGTTATTCCTTTTTTTGATTTCCTTTTTTCATTTATATATCTGAAGAATGTCTTATCCCCTTTATTCACAGACTGAGCTAGTTTTTCTTCTGCCTGTGCTTTAGAAGTTCTTATAACTTGCTTGGTCTCTTTCTGCCTAGTCTTGTAGAATTCCCTATCTTCATTGCTCTGGTTGTTTTATAATTACTAAATGCTAGTTTTTAGTTTTTTATGATTTTGGCCACTTCTGCTGAGTACCACAGTGGTCTCTTCCTTTTTCTGCTTTTACTGACAAGTCTTGTGCAATTTTCTGTTGCCTTCAATAAAGCGTCTTTTAAGTAGTCCCATTTCTCCTGAACTCCATGTAATTTGTTCCAGTCTGATAGGGACTCATTTATGACTAATCTCATTTTTGAAAAGTCTGTTTTTCTAAAATCTAAAACTTTTGTTTTTGTGTGGTGTGACTCCTTCACTGTTCTTATATTAAACCACACTGACTGGTGATCACTAGATCCAGAGCTTTCGCCAACAATAACATCATATACCAAATCCCCATTTGTGAAAACCAAATCCAAAATGGCCTCCTTCCGCGTTGGCTCCTCAACCACTTGTTGTAGAGATAATCCCAGTAGGTAATTTAGAATATTTGTACTCCTGGCCGAATCAGCTATTTTGGTTTTCCAGTTTATATCCGGAAGATTGAAGTCTCCCATAATGATAACTTCTCCTTTCATTGTCATTTTAGATATTTTTTCAACTAGTAGATCATCTACTTCTTTAACTTGGCCAGGTGGTCTGTATATCACACCTACACGAGTTACTGCATGGTTACCAAACTGCAACGTAACCCAAACTGACTCTGTGGTTTCCTCACTAACTTGTATTAGGTTAGATTTTATGCTATCTTTCACATACAGGGCCACTCCTCCTCCTTTCTTGCCTTCTCTGTCTCTTCTGTATAAAGAGTACCCTGGTATGGATATGTCCCAGTTATTCCATTCATTAAACCATGTCTCAGTAACGGCATTGGTTGTGTAGTGTTTTTATGGTACATTCACATGGGCGGAGATTTACAGTAAGTTTGAGCTGCGATGGAAAATTTGGAAAAACTCCCAGCATGCACTGGCAGACCATATATGCTGGGAGTTGTATTTTTGCAACAGCTGGAGGCACACTGGTTGCAAAACACTGAGGTAGGTAACAAACTATGTTTCACAACCAATGTGTCTCCAGCTGTTGCAAAACTGCAACAATCAGCATGCATTGACAGCCGAAGGGCATGCTGAGAGTTGTAGTTTTGCAACAGCTGGAGGCACATTGCTACAACTCCCAGCATACCCTTTGGTAGTCTGTGCATGTTGGGAGGTGTAGTTATGAAAAACTAGATGCACACTTTTTCATAGAAAAAATGTGCCTCCAGCTGTTGCATTACCACAACTCCAAGCATGCACAGACTACCAAAGGGCATGCTGGGAATTGTAGTTGTAACTCCAGCTGTTGCAAAACTACAACTCCCAGCATTCCCTTTGGCTTTGCATGCCGAGAGTTGTTGCTAAGCAACATCAGGAGGGGAACAGGCCTCACCTCCTGCTGTATCCTGCCGCCGGGACCGCCGCACTGTATCCTGCCACCGGGCCCAATCCTGCTGCTGCTTCGACCGATCAATCACGTGATCGTGAGGTGGCACCCATGCCACCTCACTCCTGCTGAGTAAGGGGGAATGGGGCTGTCTCGGACAGCCCCATTCACCCTTTTTTTCCGGGTCACCGGGTCACCAGAGACCCAATTGACACGGAATAACCACAAATCGCACATCTGAATGGACCTCTGGACCCCCCTGGGCAATATGCCGGGATGCCTGCTGAACGATATCAGCAGGCATCCCGGTCCATGCCCAGCGATCGGCAGGAGCTGGAAGAACGCAGGGCATACCTATATGCCCTGCGTCCTTAAGGGGTAAATATTTTAAAAGCAGCACAAGAGACCTTTAAAAATGTGAGGAGAAAAAAAATGGCGTGATTAATATCGCTGGAACAGAAATTACAGTAATTTTTTAATATCTCACCCAATGTGAACTGAACTCAACCCACTTGTAAGTCTGAGTTTACCTGCTACTTCATTGAGATGTGGTGACTGGGGTGTTGCAGTATGTAACAGGGTCTGGTTGTATAAACCCTGGGGGCAAGATGTTGTTAACCCCTTAGTGTTCGTGATGCCAGGATGTGGTTATTCCGGTATGGTAACCGCCGTCAACCAATCCAGAAATGGTTTGTAATAAAGGAATGTCCACAGCAAGGATTCTGAATAAACTGGAACTTTTACTTGAAATGTTTAGGGAACAGTCATTACAATTATGCAGTTCCTTCAGAAGCAACCGGGACACAGGATACCTTGCAGGTTTGCTGGGACTTGTAGTTTTGAGGATATTTATGCAGGCCACTGTGCTACTAATATATTCCTTAGCTGAGGAGTAGTCACTGGATTTGTAGAGAGAATTGTAACTCACGTTTTAGAAGTGGCTGTGTTTCTTTAGGCTTTGGCCTAGATGAGATGAATTTGCAGTATACAGGACTTTGTGCTTCCTTTTAAGTCCAAGAGATAAGAGAGAGAATAGAGACTACAGCCCCTTATATACTAGGGGGCTGGACTAAAGCCCATTGGTTGCTAATGCCTGGGGTTCCTGTGCCCATGGAACACTGGGTATATCACATGACAGTAGATCACATGACCAAGGAAGGTCCTATACATTTTATACAAACTGTACAACTTTATACATATGAATAATAGATGCACATAATGAATATACACTGCATTTATATGAGACAACAAGGGGGGAGCCCTGCAGGAGAGCCCTATGGACCTAAGAGACTCTTCCTGAGGGGACAGGTCCTGTTTAATGAAAGTCGCCCTCAACGTCTGTCCCCTTAGGGAGAGGAGCGAAATGGCCATTGGGCCGAATGTAGTCCTGAAGCATTTAACTATAACGTCCAATTTCAGTACACATTAAAATGTCCATACATGCTCTGTAACTTGGGAACAGGAGGATATTGGTTAATTTTAGTACTTGCTGGATATAATTTACCATTTAATGGTTGAGACAAGGTTCCTTAAAGGGGTACTCCGCTGCCCTGTGTCGGAAGCTCCGCTCCCCAGCGTCCGGAAGTTTATTGTTCCTGACGCTGTGTGCGGGCTTCTGTGTTCAGGGCTGCCCCTCGTGACGTCACGCCCGCCCCCTTCATGATGTCATGCCCGCCCCCTCAATGAAAGTCTATGGGAAGGGGGCATGATGGCCATCGTGCCCCCCTTCGCATAGTCTTTCGCTGAGGGGGAGGGCGTGACATCACGAAGGGGGCGGGCGTGACGTCACGAGGGGCAGCCCTGAACACGGAAGCCCGCACACAGCGTCCGGAACAATAAACTTCCGGACGCTGGGAAGCGGAGCATCGGACACAGGGCAGCGGAGTACCCCTTTAAGAACACAGCCATGAATATGGTAACAATACTTTTACATTTTACAACAATACCTTTATTTATTTTTATTATTTTTTTTTATAGAGATATACCTACATATTATTATGCATCTCTAGTGACTATGCACATATTATTAGTACTATCATATTTGACTGACTGACAATCTTACTGACATTTGACTGCTATATAGAGTGGGGATCAAAAGTTTGGGCACCCCATGTAAAAATTTGTATTAAAGAAGCCAAGGAAAGATGGAAAAATCGCCAAAAGGCATCAAATTACAGATTTGACATTCTTATAATACGTCAACAAAAGTTAGATTTTATTTCCATCATTTACACTTTCAAAATAACAGAAAACAAAAAGATGGCGTCTGCAAAAGTTTGGGTACCCTGCAGAATTTATAGCATGCACTACCCCCTTTGCACAGCTGAGACCTGCCAGTGTCATGGATTGTTCTCAATCATCATCTGGGAAGACCAGGTGATGTGAATCTCAAAGGTTTTAAATGCCCAGACTCATCTGACCTTGCCCCAACAATCAGCACCATGGGTTCTTCTAAGCAGTTGTCTAGAAATCTGAAACTGAAAATAGTTGATGCTCACAAAGCTGGAGACGGCTATGAGAAGATAGCAAAACGTTTTCAGATGTCAATATCCTCTGTTCGGAATGTAATTAAGAAATGGCAGTCATCAGGAACAGTGGAAGTTAAAACAAGATCTGGAAGACCAAAAAAATATCAAACAGAACAGCTCGCAGGATTGTGAGAAAAACAATTCAAAACCCAGAAAGATCTGGCAGACACTGGAGTTGTGGTACACTATTCCACTATAAAAACATACTTGTACAAATATGGTCTTCATGGAAGAGTCATCAGAAGAAAACCTCTTTTACATCCTCACCACAAAAATTTGCGTTTCACCGTTTTGGAAACAAGTTCTGTGGATCGATGAGGTTAAAATTGAACTTTTTGGCCGGAATGAGCAAAAGGTACGTTTGGAGAAGAAGGGGAACAGAATTTAATGAAAAGCACCTCTGTCCAACTGTTAAGCATGGGTGGGAGGATCAATCATGCTTTGGGGTTGTATTGCAGCCAGTGGCACAGGGAACATCTCACGAGTAGAAGGAAAAATGGATTCAATAAAACTTCAGCAAATTTTGGATGATAACTTGATGCCATCTGTGAAAAAGCTGAAGTTAAATAGAGGATGGCTTCTACAAATGGATAATGATCCTAAACACACCTCGAAATCCACGGGGGATTACATCAAGAGGCGTAAACTGAAGGTTTTGCCATGGCCTTCACAATCTCCCAACCTCAACATAATTGAAAATGTTTGGATAGATGTTGAAAGAACAGTGCGTGACAGACAGCCCAGAAATCTCAAAGAACTTGAAAACTTTAGTAAGAAAGAATGGGCAAAGATACCTCAAACAAGAATTGAAAGACTCTTGGCTGGCTACAAAAAGTGTTTACAAGCTGTGATACTTGACAAAGGGGGCAGTACAAGATATTAACTCTGCAGGGTGCCCAAACTTTTGCAGACACCATTTTTTTGTTTTCTGTTATTTTGAAAGTGTAATTGATGGAAATAAAATCTAAATTTTGTTGACATATTATAAGAATGTCTAATCTGTAATTTGATGCTTCTTGGAGATTTTTCCATCTTTCCTTGGCTTCTTTATGCACATTAATACAAATTTTTACCTGGGGTGCCCAAACTTTTGATCCCCACTGTATGGTATGCATGATGTCTGCAATGGTTATACATACTCTACATTATCTCACTGTTGCTGCTACTACATTGAGATGTGGTGACTGGGGTGTAGCAGTATGTAACAGGGTCTGGTTGTATAAACCCTGGGGGCAAGATGTTGTTAACCCCTTAGTGTTCGTGATGCCAGGATGTGGTTATTCTGGTATGGTAATCGCCATCAATCAACCCAAGAACGGTTTGTAATAAAGGAATGTCCACAGCAAGGATTCTAAATAGACTGGAACGTTTACTTGTTTAGGGAACAGTCTTTACAATTATGCAGTTCCTTCAGAGGCAACCGGGACACAGGATACCTCACAGGTTTGCTTGGACTTGTTATTATTGAGATATTTAGGTAGACCACTGTGCTACTGATATATTCCTTAGCTGAGGAGTAGTCACTGGATTTGTAGAGAGAATTGTAACTCATGTTTTAGAAGTGGTTGTGTTTCTTTTGGCTTTGGTCTAGATGAGATGAATTTGCAGTATACAGGACTTTGTGCTTCCTTTTGAGTCCAAGAAATAAGAGAGTATAGAGACTACAGCCACTTATATACTAGGGGGCTGGACTAAAGCCCATTGGTTGCTAATGCCTGGGGTTCCTGTGCCGATGGAACTCTGGGTATATCACATGACAGTAGATCACATGACCAATGAAGGTCCTATACATTTTATACAAACTGTACAACTTTATACATATGAACAATTAATACACATAATGAATATACACTGCATTTATAAGACAAGGGGGGAGCCCTGCAGGAGAGCCATATGAACCTAAGGGACTCTTCCTGAGGGGACTTAAGGATGGTACAGGATAGGTCCTGTACCGGGACACCACAAAGCTTAATGTTAATTATAGAAAAAATTTATTATATAACAACTCTATTATTTTATGGTTAAAAATACACACTGCACACCTTGTTAATTGTAGGACACGTACATGCTGGCGTACCCACTAAATTTGAAAATGTTGTGTTAAAATAGAATAAGGCACAAAATAATTGTGTAAGATTTTTACAGACTACGTAAATAACCCATATGTGGCACAAAAATTTTCCTTTAAAAAAAAAAAAAATCCATAGTAATGCAGCTTCATGCACATTTTGGGGTGGGTAATGTACCGAGCCGCTTTTTTTTGTGTGGCTTCACTATTGTTTATGTGCCTGTTGGTGCTGCGCTGCCTTCCTTCCTGATGTAAACTCCTTCCTCAGCGCGGTGGCGCAAGTCTCCACCCACCAACGTCACAAAATGTGGGCTCAAAATTAAACAAAAAAGCCCCCAGAGTACGGATATTCATGGTGCGGCATAGTGTGTTTTTAATACTTTTTTAATTTCAGAGGAGGGTGGATGGGATGTTGCGGGATAGTTGGAGTGCAGCTATTTAGTGCCAGGGAGGCCAGTCAGGGTGTCACCTGATGCAGTACACCCCCTCCCAGTCACTCTCTAGTAACACTAATGGTAATAAAGGGTAGATAAAGAACTTCGGCTATTAACATAAGGGAAAACTTTTCTGATTTAAAAAAATGCTTTTGCTTCCGTGCGATTTATTTTTCAAAGTCGTGGGACTTTTTGATAAATAGGTCACACATAAGCAAAAGTAAGTTAAAAAACAATTGTCATATAAAAGCCGTACGTTTGAAAAGAATGATAAATCTCTTTCAAAAAGTTTTTTTCTGGAACTTCGTTTCTCGGAACAGACGTCTCTACCATGATATCCGTCTTCCAGAGCTGCCAAGGAGACTTCCAATAACAATACTCCAGATCACAAAAACTCTGGAGACGGCTTCAGCAGCAGCGGAGGAGCAAGATGAGACACACAACTCGTGTTGCTTTTGGCTCCAAAAAAATGGAATCTGCATTAAGTGCAAGTTCCCACTTCAAAGGTTAGGACCATTCCCATATAATCTTACACTAAGAGCTATTCTCATACCGGCCCCACCGCATCTGTACAGCACAGTGTTTCCCAACCAGCGTGTCTCCACCTGTTACATAACTACAACTCCCAGCATGCCCTTTGGCTGTGCATGCTGGGAGTTGTAGTTATGAAACAGTAGGAGGCACACAGGCCTCACCTCCTGCTGCCAGTCATTTCCTGCCCCGAACAGTAAGCTTTCCCCGCCGCTGCACACTACATGGTCGGTACCCGCTCTCGCCCTCCAGACTAGGGGCAGAACGGGTGCCGTCAGGACTGCCCAGAAGACGCAGTGATTCATCAGCCGGTCTCAGCCGACCAATCACCATGATCGTGAGGTGGCACCAGTGCCACCTCACTCCTGCTGGGCAATTGTGATTGGTGCTGTCTCGGACATTTGGTATTCGGTACATTTGGGTAAATCTTTTTATTCTTTTTTGGACTTTTTTAGCGATCCTAAAAAATTTATGGAGATTTTATTAAAATTTCGTAGGGTACCATAAAAAAATAATAATAAAAAAGATACAGAAGTGATGGAAAAAATTGTATCTAACGAAATGTATCTTTTTTTATTGTGAAATGTTTATAAATTTTTAAACAGGGATCAATTTATGTGAGCGGGTAAAGCACTAAAAATGTAGCCGACAATAATAAAAATGTATTGTGTGCGTGTTTTTCACTTTTTTTTAAACATTTTTTAGGTAGTACTACTACTCCAAGCATGAAACACACTGTTCCATGATGGTAGTAGTAGTTACCTGTACTAATTGACAGATCGCCGGGGTCCCTTGTGATCCTCTTGTATAGATGCGGCGGCAGCTCTTCTATGGTCCCCTGCACTCACGTATATATACACATATTCATATTTCCCGCAGAGCTGTGATTGGCCAGATGGTTCCAGCCAATCACAGCTCTCTGTGAGAAATAGGAATATGTGTATATATACGGCCGTGCAGGGGACCATATGAGCGCGGCCGCCGCATCCATACATTATACAGGAGCATCACAGCGGGTGTCAGGAGTGATACCCGCAGTGATCTTTCCTTTACTACAAGTACTACTACTCCCAACATGGAGTACACTCTGCTCCATGCTGGGAGCTGTAGTACCTGCATTAATAGACAGATCGCAGCAGGTGTCAGAAGTTACACTCGCTGCGATTTGTCTATTAATGCAGGTACTACAGCTCCCAGCATGGAGCAGAGTGTGCTCCATGTTGGGAGTATTAGTACCAGCAGTAAGGGACAGATCCCAGCGGGTGTCACTCCTCCTGACACCCGCTGCTATCGCCCTTATGTGAATGTCGGGATCAGCTGTTCTCAGGGCTACAGAGCCGGGAGAACAGCTGACGCTGAGCCGTAGGTATACATCGTATATCTACTGCCCAGCAAGAACTTAAAGTGAACCTGCAATGTGTATACAGTATACACATTGCTGGCTCACTTAACCCCTTGCTGAGCTGTGCGTTATGCGCAAGCCCAGAAAGGGAAGAGTTAACTTACACTGCTGGACAGTGTAGGTTAACCCTTTGGGCGGTATACACTATATACAGCTATCTATAGATAGCTGTATATAGTATATACAGAAGACGAAGTCCGCTTTCTTCCCTCGAGTATCGGGCAGGTCCATGTAGCTCCGCCCCCCATTGATGACGTCATTAGGGGGCGGAGCTACAGAAGGGAACAAGGCTAGTTAATCTGAAGCTCTGTTCACATTGTCCGTTTTGTATAATGTGAACAGACCCTTCTGGCAGTGTCTACCCAGACAGAGAGACTCCAGCTGTTGCTAAACTACAACTCCCAGCATGCCCAGACAGCCATGCTGGGAGTTGTAGTTTTGCACCAATTGGTGGCTCCCTGTTTTGGTAGACATTGCATCATGGTTGCTCTCCCCAGCGGACAGCGCCAAAAATGTCATAACCAATTTTTTGTGTTTTTTTTCTTCTCGTTTCAGATCCATGTATGCAGAGGATTACTGCAGATTCAATGGATTATGGCGGATTAATTTTTTTTTCTTTTAATAAAATGGTTAACGAGGGCTGTGGGGGAGTGTTTTTTTAAATAAAATAATTTTTCCAATGTGTTGTGTTTTTTATTTAATTGAATTTTCAGGCTTAGTAGTGGAAGCTGGTCTTATTGACTGAATCCATTACTAAGCCAGGGCTTAGTGCTAGCCCCAAAAACAGCTAGTGCTAACCCCCAATTATTACCCCGGTACCCTCCGCCACAGGGGTGCCGGGAAGAGCTGGTACCAACACGCCCGGAGCGTCAAAAATGGCGCTCCTGGGCCTAGGCGGTAACAGGTTGGCATTATTTAGGCTGGGAAGGGAGAGTAACAATGGTCCTCGCCCACCCTGGTAACGTCAGGCTGTTGCTGTTTGGTTGGTATTGTGCTGAGAATGCAAATACGGGGAACCCTATAAGTTTTTTTATTTTTTTTATTTAAATAAAATAAAAAACGTATAGGGTTCCCCGTATTTTCATTCTCAACACAATACCAAACAAACAGCAACAGCCTGATGTTACCAGGGAGGCGAGGACCATTGTTACTGGCCCACCCCAGCCTAAATAACGCCAGCCTGTTACCGCCTAGGAACAGGAGCACCATTTTTGACACTCCGGGCCTTTTGGTACTGGCTCTTCCCGACATCCCTGTGGCGGTGGGTACCGGGGTAATAATTGGGGGTTAGCTCTAGCTGTTTTTGGGGCTAGCACTAAGCCCTGTCTTAGTAATGGAGTCAGTCAATAAGACCAGCTTCCACTACTAAGCCTGAAAATTCAATAAAAAAAAAAACACAAGACATTGGAAAAATTATTTTATTTTAAAAACACTCCCCCACAGCCCTCGTTAACCATTTTATTAAAAGAAAAAAATAATCCGCCGTAATCCATCAAATCCGCAGTAATCCTCTGCATACACGCATCTGAAACGAGAAGAAAGAAAAAAAACAAAAAATTGGTTATGACATTTTTGGTGCTGTCCGCTGGAGAGAGCACCCATGATGCAATGTCTACCCAAACAGGGAGCCACCAATTGGTGCAAAACTACAACTCCCAGCATACCCAGACAGCCTTTGGCTCTCTGGGCATGCTGGGAGTTGTAGTTTAGCAACAGCTGGAGTCTCCCTGTCTGGGTAGACACTGCCAGAAGGGTCTGTTAACATTATGCAAAACGGACAATTTGAACAGAGCTTCAGATTAACTAGCCTTGTTCCCTTCTGTAGCTCTGTCCTCTAATTACGTCATCACTAGAGGCGGAGCTACATGGACCTGCCCGGTACTCGAGGGAAGTAAGCGGACTTCGTCTTCTGTATATACTACATACATGTGGTAGCCCTTGGGGGGTGTATAGTAGGGATGGTATAATGTTGGTATATGAGGGGTTAATATTAACCCAGTCACTCGTGACGCCAGGGTCAGGGCTGGTATGCTGAATCCATGTTCCGGCCTATCGCCGCCCTTCCCAGAAACGATAGGTGCAATGAAATGACTGAAGGTCCACAAGCAGATTTACCTTGAACTTGAATAACTTTACTGCAGTGCTTGCAATATCCAATGCGTAGTAACAGTCTCATATAAGAGTTCTTAGGTTGCTTAGCGACTGGCAGAAGTTGCGGACCTTGCATTAAACTTGTCTCTGAATTTAGGGAGTGATGTGCAGATCCATCCGGATTTAGGGGAAATATTGGGTCCGGTGATACTGCAGAGTGCTTAGGGAATGACACACTCTATAATTTAGATCATTCAGCCGTTGCTGCAAGGCTCAGGCCTAACTCACTGCGATATAGGTCTTCTCTCATCAAGAGCCAGGAGAAAGAGAGAGATAAGATGGCCGCCGCTCCCTTATATGGGCAGGGGGCGTGGCGATTTTGATTGGTCCGAACGTCTACCATTCACTTTACATGGTATCATGGGATTGCTTACATCACAGGATCTATACACATTGCAAAACCCAAAATGAGTCTAGAAATACCAAAGTGAGGCCTGGAACGCATCCAGAATGAGGCTTGGAACGCATCACATGACCCGAGGGCCCTCTGACACCATGGAAACAAGTAATTAACCATTTATATACAGAAATAATACTATATACATTATTCTATGGACAAATTAGAAATCTATATAATATAATAGAGGCAACTAGGGGCAAACTGACTAACAGAGATTACTAAGTCCTAGGGACTCTGGCTACGGGGACCCATAGATAAATAAGTACCGTATGAAATGCGGTACTGGGATACCACATACAGCTATCTATAGATAGCTGTATATAGTGTATAACGCCCAAAGGGTTAACCTACACTGTCCAGCAGTGTAAGTTAACTCTTCCCTTGCTGGGCTTGCACATAGTGCACAGCTCAGCAAGGGGTTAAGTGAGCCAGCAATGTGTATACTGTATACACATTGCAAGCTCACTGTAAGTTCTTGCTGGGCAGTAGATATACGATGTATACCTACGGCTCAGCGTCAGCTGTTCTCCCGGCTCTGTAGCCCTGAGAACAGCTGATCCTGACATTCACATCAGGAGGATCGCAGCGGGTGCCAGGAGAAGTGACATCCCTGGGATCTGTTCCTTACTGCAGGTACTAATACTCCCAACATGGAGCACACTCTGCTCCATGCTGGGAGCTGTAGTACCTGCATTAATAGACATATCGCAGCGAGTGTAACTTCTGACACCCACTGCGATCTGTCTATTAACGCAGGTACTACAGCTCCCAGCATGAGGCAGAGTGTACTCCATGTTGGGAGTAGTAGTACTTGTAGTAAAGGAAAGATCACTGCAGGTATCACTCCTGACACCCGCTGTGATGCTCCTGTATAATGTATGGATGCAGCGGCTGCTCTCCTATGGACCCCTGCACGGCCGTATATATACACATATTCCTATTTCTCACAGAGAGCTGTGATTGGCTGGAACCATCTGGCCAATCACAGCTCTGCGGGAAATATGAATATGTGTATATATACGTGAGTGCAGGGGACCATAGAAGAGCTGCCACCGCATCTATACGTTATACAAGAGGATTGCAAGGGACCCCTGCGATCTGTCAATTAGTACAGGTAACTACTACTCCCATCATGGAAGAGTGTGTTCCATGCTGGGAGTAGTAGTACTACCTAAAAAATGTTTTTAAAAAAAAGTGAAAAACACGCACACACTACATTTTTATTATTGTCGGCTACATTTTTAGTGCTTTACCCGCTCACAAAAAATGATCCCTGTTTAAAAATGAATAAACATTTCATAATAAAAAAGATACATTTCATTAGATACAATTTTTTCCATCACTACTGTATCTATTTTATTATGATTTTTTTATGGTACCCTACGAAATTTTTATAAAAAAGGTATCTCCATAATTTTTTTAGGATCGCTTAAGTCCAAAAAAAGAATAAAAAGATTTACCGAATGTACCTGAATACCGAATGTATCCGAAAAATCAAACTGTATCTGTATCCTTTTTATTATCTTTGTTATCAGAATGAATTATTTACGTCATTTAGGGATAACGAATGCATTTCGGTAAATTAGACATTCGTGCCGAACCGAATTGCACATGTCTAGAAGTTACACTGTACCAGGACATTGCGCCCACGACCTTACTGAAAAGACGCCTGATGAGACCCCTGTTGGATAAGCTACGGGACGCTGGTATACAATACGCATGGCTGTTCCCGTTTGGACTGTCGGTGATCAAAGACGGCAAGAGGATTGCGATACGGACACCGTCTGATCTAGCTGGTGCCTGGGTTGCAGATCGGTATCGAGCCAGTAGAGATACCTTCATGGCTCCTGGCTGCGGTGGCGGAACCACTGCCGCCGCTCCCGGTCATCGGCGAATGGAAGAGGGTAGCCAGACCCCGTACTCCCAAGGCAAAGAAACAGGCCCTTGCCTCAAGCACATAAGATGTGCGGTCCTGGAATTTACCTGTATGATGCCCCTGGAGCCACAGGACATCGCTAGAGTTCGTGGACGGAGCTTACTCGTTGTTGAGATGGGATTACGGTCCACCCCTTAGACTCTCCAGCGGAGACGGCACCTCCACGGACTAGGTAAACTCTCTTAGCCCATCTCTCTAACCCCATGTGCTATGGAAGGAGGATGACTAGTCCCGCTTGCCATTTAGAGACAGGATGTTGCCCATGCGCCCCTCAATCACCCTGCCACCCGAATCCGCCCCTTCACTCTCCCATTCTTAGGTTCCATAGCTACTGGGACTTGTTTGGACTGCATACTGGACTCCGATCGCCTTCACAACGGGTTGAGGTCTTCACAACGAGCCAGCGTAATCTGAGACTCCCTCCCCCCCCCTCAACTACTGCTCCAAGCAAGGACCCTGATAACCCCAGTCCTCTGGTCCCATCTCTCCCCCTCCCCCCCCCCCCTCCTGTGGCCAGGTGAACCAGCGACTACACCCGGATCTACGGTACTCACATATGCCCTTACCTTTATCTCAACGACGAGACTTTTGATGTTTGCCTCCGTCTCTCCTGTATTCGGTTACTGTGTGCTATTTGGGGGTGTTGATTGGGTTATTACTCTTACTATCGTGCATAGTAGCTGATCCTCAATGTTCGCAATGTTTTTACTGGTTGTATTTCCACAAGATTGTCCCACCTGGTTAGGATGTTTCATGTTATCTTAATGTTAAGAGTGTATTAGTGTGCGCCTCAGGCTAGGATTTCCTATCATTTCCTACTTCTCCCCCCCCCCCCCCCCACTGGCACTCTCCCTACCACATTAGGTGCTAGGTACCTGAGTGCACCTGTTACCTGTAACGACTTTCACCCTCAGGTCATTTGAACTACTGCCCACTCTTACATATTGAATCACTGACCTTTTCTAAATCTTCCTTTTCTCACCTGTATTTCCTTACCCACCTTCTCTTTTCTCATTATTTTCTTTTATCTTCCTTTCTCTTCTCCCGCCCTCCCTCTCCACTCCGCTTCCAACATTTCCCTCTGATCCACTCTTCTCACCTGCCTACTACTTCACCTTACCTCCCCCCCCCACATCTCCCATTTCTTCTCCACTGCTTCTTCCTGCTCCACTTGCTTATCCTCTTTCTTCCATATACCCTCACTACACCTTCCGTTCCCTCACCCCCCCACCCTTTTCCTCCTCATCACAGTCTACTATTTCCATTTTCCTCTTCCCTCAGCCCCATACTCCGGACTCGCCTACACTTCACCTCTATCATCTGCTCTCCTTCAAACATACATACTCCAACCCCCCCAGCCTTACGTAAGACTTCCCTTTGCTGCAGCTTAGATCTGGACACTTCCCAGACAGAAATAGTTAAATATTTTCTATACATCCCCGAGTGTTCACTATGTCTGACAGAGCTCTCACAACGTTTGTCTCCTTCAATGTACGGGGACTGAGCACTCCTCACAAGAGAAGCCATGCACTGAGGATTCTCCATAGATTGAAACCGTCAGTTGTTTATTTTCAGGAAACTCATTTTAAGTTGCACAAGATACCGAATTTACCTCGCCGCTACTATGACCAGTGGTTCCACTCCTGCCATGACACCTCGGCATCTAAAGGTGTATCTATAGCCATACACAAAAGTTGCCCGATTAAGGTTCTACAGACTCTCTCTGACTCTGAGGGAAGATATCTTTTCCTAAATGTCCTATTGTACAATCGCAAGTTAACTCTGGTGAATCTATATGCCCCTAACAATGCCCAGGTGTCATGGCTTTTGGGGGCACTGGAAGACCTCCGGGCGTTTGCAGATGGTCCGGTGATATTAGGTGGTGATTTGAATGTTTCACTTAATCCGCTTTTAGTCACTTCTCAAGCACGTACTGCTGTTCCCCAGAGAACACTTGCCAAACTACACTCCAAACTAACTGATTTATCTCTTATAGATGCAAGGAGACAGAGGAATCTTTCCATCCGTGACTACTCCAATTACTCGTCAGTACACAGATCCTACCACAGACTTGACTATTTGCTGCTCCACAAGTCTCTCCTCCCGACGCTCATTACCACAGGTATTGACTCTATTACTATCTCCGATCACGCTCCTGTACATCTTTCTTTGTCTCTGTCCCCTTTCCCCTCCATTTCTTGGTGCTGGAGATTGAATGAAGGCATCCTTTCTAATCAGACTGCTCTAGCTGACATTACGCAACAGTTATCCTTATACTTTGATTTAAACTCTAAGTCGGGAACGGCCTTCATGCGAGGGATATTCATTTCCTGGGGTTCCAAACTGAAGAAAGAGAGGCAGCGCAAGATCACTGACATTCTGTCTGAAATCTCCACCCTGGTGAGGATACACAAGCCTACCGGGGCGATAGCGATTCAGGAGACACTTAAATCCCTATGCACCACCCTTAATACTCTCCTCACCGAAAAATCAGCGAAGGCCTACCTCCACCACAGGCACCGTATTTATGCACACGGGGACAAGGGAGGTAAGCTCATGTCCACACTTATAAAGAAGGCGAGAACAAAACAACACATTCATGCAGTGAGAGATGAGAGAGGCCACCGGTATACAGACACGCCCTACATTGCTAAAGCTTTCCAGACGTTTTACACCTCTCTGTATAATTTATCAGAGGGAGAGTCCCCGGACTCTGCTTCCGGCCGTAGAGAGGCGACGAAAAGATTTCTGACATCACTAAATCTCCCTTGGATGAACACATGCAGAGAGAACTCATGCTACCTATTACCCCTGAAGAAGTGCAGAGAGTGGTCTCTTTTTTTCCCACCGGGGAAGAATCCGGGCCCGGACGGTCTTCCACTGGAATACTACCGTAAATATGCAGACGTTCTGATCCCCCACCTCACCTCTGTTTGCGAGGCTTTATTCCGTGGGTCTCCTCTCCCTAAACAGTCCCTTGAAGCACATGTCACTCTCATTCACAAGGAAGGCAAGAACCCAGAAGACTGTGGGAGCTACAGACCAATATCACTTCTGAACTTAGACCTCAAAATCTGGGCTAAACTGCTCTCCTTGAGAATCAAGAGTCATCTTCCCCACTTAGTAGACGTGGACCAGTCGGGATTTGTACCAGGTAGGGAGGGTCGCACGAACACATTGAGACTGCTAACTGCGATCCAACATGCTCACATGAAAAGACTGCCCCTTGTCCTTCTTGGCGTTGACGGCATTTGATAGGGTCAATTGGGAGTATATGAAGGAGACACTACACCGCTTCGGATTTCCCCCGCAGTTTATAACAGCTCTTATGTCCCTTTACACACAACCGTATGCTTCGTTGATGGTCAACGATGACATATCCCCCCGTTCCGGATCACAAACGGGACCAGGCAGGGATGGCCTCTGTCCCCAACCCTTTTTATACTAACAATGGAAACGCTTTTACAGAGAGTTCGACAGTTGACCAGTATCTCAGGATACAAAACCCCGAGGGGAGAGCTTAAAGCACTAGCCTTCGCAGATGATTTACTATTTCTCTTAAGTGACCCTGCACACGGACTGCCTAGTTTATTAGACCTGTTCGTAGACTTTTGCTCGCTGTCGAACTTTAAAGTAAACGTTTCTATGTCGGAATTATTAAACATTACTTTATCTGCAGCTAAGATTAAGGAGATCGACTCCCTGTCCCCTTTCCCCTGGGCCAAATCGTTACTCACGTATCTAGGGGTTAAAATACCTAGCTCGCTCACAAGCATTTTTCAACTTAACTTTAAACCCCTACTAGCAGAGATTAAAGAGACATTGGCTGGATATGATCTTCCCCTGATCCTATGGATGGGTAGGAAAAACCTGATTAACTGCTATGGGCTCCCTAAGGTTAGATACACATTACAGATGCTACCGATCACATTACCTGCCTCCTTCTTCTCCAGCGTCAAGTCTCTCTTTTCTAACTTTATTTGGAAGCAAAAGAGGCCTAGGTCAGCATATTCGCTACTCTCTCGCACAAGCGCCCAGGGGGGAATGGATGCGCCAGATGTGGAGAAACTCTACAACCTGATACAGCTCCGCAGATGGATAGATTTAATTAGTCCCTATCACTCTAGAGGTGGCATCAGTCGACTACTCTGGTGATCTATTGACAGACTTATGGCTCCCTCCTACATCATGTAGCCTCGCGCGTAACAAAGACGTCCTGTTCTCTGGTGTTTTATGTACTGCTCGTCTCCTGCTTCCCTCACGTTCCCCCTCTCTTTCCCCTCTACTACCTTCTTCTGTGCTGCCTGTGGTCGTGGGCGGTGGGGTGGTGGATCACCCAGATATATGGAATAAATTGGCCCACATACCCTTATCACAACTGTTCCCGAACGGAAGGATTCTAACAGAGACAGAAGTCAGGATGCTTTTCCCAGATACCAGTTTGACTTTTCTGCACATAGCTCACTTTCAGAAATGCAGTAGACTCTTTATAGAGGGCTCTCTACCCCTCAGGGAACTTACAGACTTTGAGTCAGATGTAGCCTCCCTTGACGTGAAACATAGGAAACTCTCGGCCTTACGCACACTATATGATGCCTGCTCCCCGTTCCGTCCCCCAGGTTTTCTGCTGTCTTGGGAGAGAGAGAGTTAGACATATCTTTTACGAGAGAAGAGCAGAAGTTCATACTGACTCCCAGTAGGGGATTCTCGAGATGTGTCCGACTTCAGGAATCACAATACAGACTAACCTCGAGATGGTACAGGACGCCTGATTTCACAAGTTAACAGACTCCGCTCTCTGCTGGAGATGTAAGCTTCACACCGGTACCCATTTCCACATCTGGTGGACGTGTCCGCTTATTGCCCCACATTGGAGGGAGGTGGAGGACACATGCTCCAAAATCATTGGCAAGAAAATCTCACTATCGCCGGCGTCTGCGCTTTTGGGATGCCCAACCGTTACGTATTCCCCAGACAAGTCCTCATTGATCACACATTTGATCATGGCAGCCAAACAACTGATTCCCCTTACATGGCTGCAGTCCTTCCCCCCTTCAATTGCGGAGTGGCTGACGAAAGTCCAACAGATCCATGTATTTGAAGAGATGTCCAGTAGAGCTATTAGAACGTTAGATGCACACCGCATTGTCTGGGGACCATGGCGAGCATACTCACTAAACTGATGGATGGAGGAGAACTACAAAGAAGTTTTCCTCTACCCTTTTTTTGTATGATTTCAATGCAAGGGAAATGTATTATACGTTACGTGGTCTTACAGCATTATGACTGTCACTCCCTGTCACATGCCTCCCCCCCACCCCTACCCACACCTTCTCCCCTCACCCCCCCCCCCCCCCACCCTACTCCACACCTCCCTATCCCCACTCCCTCCTCCTTATGTTACAACTCAGATGTTAATAAGTGCAGGTCAATGTTTTGATGCCAGATCTGTACTGTTATCTATACTATGATGGAGAAGGCGCTGCTGCGACAGCGACCCCCTCGCCTACCTTTGTTCCTTATCTCTTTGTATTGTGCGTTAATGACTTTAAAATAAAATAAAAACTTGTTTGGAAAAAAAAAGTCTGATGTGTAAGTGAAAAAAAAATGTTTACACTAAAATGCTGTTTTCCCCCCAAATTTTACATTTTTACAAGGGGTAATAGGAGAAAATGACCCCCAAAATTTGTAACCCCCTTTCTTCTGAGTGTGGAAATACCCCATGTGTGGATGTCAAGTGCTCTGCTGGTGAACTACAATGCTCAGAAGAGAAGGAGCGCCATTGAGCTTTTGGAGAGATAATTTGTTTGGAGTGGTAGTCAGGGGCCATGTGCATTTACAAAGCCCCCGTGGTGCCAGAACAATGGACCCCACACATGTGACCCCATTTTGGAAACTACATCCCTCACAGAATTTTATAAGGAGTGCAGTGAGTATTTACACCCCACTGATGTTTGACAGGTCTTTGGAACAGTGGGCTGTGCAAATTAAAAATTACATTTTTCATTTTCACGGACCACTGTTCCAAAAATCTGTCAGACACATGTGGGGTGTAAATGCTCACTGTACCCCTTATTACATTATGTGAGGGGTGTAGTTTCCCAAATGGGGTCACATGTGTGGGGCGGGGTCCATTGTTCTGGCACTATGGGGGCTTTGTAAACACACGTAGCCTTCAATTCCGGACAAAATTTACCTTCAAAAGCCCAATGGTGCTCCTCTCTTCTGAGCATTGTAGTTCGCCCGCAGAGCACTTTCCATCCACATATGGGGTATGTTCTTACTCAAAAGAAATGGGGTTACAAATTTTGGGGGGCTTTTTTCCTATTTTCTGTTTTTTTATTTTCCTATCCAACTTTAATGAAAAATTCTTCAAACACCTGTGGGGTGTTAAGGCTCACTATACCACTTGTTACATTCCTTGAGGAGTGTAGATTCCAAAATGGGGTCATATGTGGGTATTTCTTTTTTGGCGTTTATGTCAGAACCGCTGTAAGATCAGCCACCCTTGTGCAAATCACCAATTTAGACCTTAAATGTACATAGTGCACTCTCCCTCCTGAGCGTTGTGGTGCGTCCGCAGAGCATTTTACGCCCACCTATGGGGTATTTCCGTGCTCAGGAGAAATTGCGTTACAAATTTTAGGGGTATTTTTTCCCTTTTACTGCTTGTGAAAATAAAAAGTATGGGGCAACACCAGCATGTTAGTGTAAACATTTTTATTTTTTTACACAGGCTGGTGTAGCCCCATACTTTTCCTTTCATAAGGGATAAAAGGAGAAAAAGCCCCCCAAAATATGTAGTACAATTTCCCCCAATTATGGAAATACCCCATGTGTGGCCCTAAACTGTTTCCTTGAAATATGACAGGACTCTGAAGTGAGAGAGCGCCATGCGCATTTGAGGACTAAATTAGGGATTGCATAGGGGTGGACATAGGGGTATTCTATCCCAGTGATTCCCAAACAGGGTGCCTCCAGCTGTTGCTAAACACCCAGCATGCCTGGACAGTCAGTGGCTCTCTGGAAATGCTGGGAGTTGTTGTTTTGCAACAGCTGGAGGCTCCATTTTGGAAACACTGCCGTACGATACGTTTTTCATTTTTATTGGGGGGGAACAGTGTAAGGGGGTGTATATATAGTGTTTTACCCTTTATTATGTGTTAGTGTAGTATTTTTAGTGGACATTCGCATTGGCGGATTACAGCGAGTTTCCCGCTAGGAGTTTGCGCTGTGGCGAAAAATTTGCCGCAGCTCAAACTTGAAACATAAACCCCACTGTAAACTCGCCCGTGTGAATTTTCCCTGTATGTTCACATGGGAGGGCAAACCTCCAGCTGTTTCATAACTACAACTCCCAGCATGTACTAAGGGACCGTGCATGCTGGGAGTTGTACTTTTGCAATAGCTGGAGGCACACTGGTTGGAAAACCTTCAGTTAAGTTCTGTTACCTAACTCAGCACTTTCTAACCAGTGTGCCTCCAGCTGTTGCAAAACTACAATTCCCAGCATGTACTGATCGCCGAAGGTCATGCTGGGAAATGTAGTTATGCAACAGCTGGAGGTACGCAACTACAACTCCCAGCATGCCAAGACAGCTGTTTGCTATTTGGGCATTCTGGGATTTGTAGTTTTGCAAAAGCTGGAGGGTCACAGGTTGGAGATCACTGTGCATTGATCTCCAAACTGTGGGCCTCCAGATGTTGCAAAACTACAAATCCCAGCATGCCCAGACTGCAAACTGCTTTGTGGGCATTCTAGGAGTTGTAGTTTTGCAACATCTGGAGGGCTACAGTTTAGAGACCACTGTATATTGGTCTCAGACTGTAGACCTCCAGATGTTGCTAGGCAACTCACCGGCTTTCGTAGGATCCAGGGAGCCGCATCGCCGTCCTCCTCTTCTGCCGCCGATCACCCCTGCCGATCGCCGCCTGCTGCCGCCGCCGGTTAGTGATTGGGCTTCGATGCCGGATCCTGTCGGTTTCCCCGTTCTGCCCAGCCTACTGTGGGTGGGTAGAAAGGGGAAACTGAAAGTTAACCCCCCTGCCCCCGATCTGCAATTGGTTGTCGCTTCTTGATGACCATTAGCAGGGATAGGAGGGGTGGCACCCCTGCCACCTCACTCCAATCCCTTCAGAGGGATCGTGGGTTTCTTTGACAACCGCGATCCCCTTTATATACTGGTCACCATAGACCCGTATGACCCGGAATCGGCGCAAATCGCCGGTGTAAATATACCGGCGATTTGCAGCGATCGCTGACATGTTGCATGGGATGCCTGCTGACTGATTTCAGCTGGGATCCCGGTCCCCGCCCGGCGTGTGGTGGGGACCGGAATTCACAGGGGCGTATGGATACGCCCTGAGTCCTTAACGATCAAAAACCCAGGGCGTATCCATATGCCCTGGGTCCTTAAGGGGTTAATAATAGTAATAGTAATAATAATAATTATACTGTTTCTACCATATCCACTTATCCAGAGATATTATGCTAGAGATATATTGTCATCCTTCATTCCTGGGAATCCAACTCTCCCCTTCTACAGATCTCTGATTCCTTAATCATCCAATAGGGGGGCTTGTTTCCCACTTATGTTTCTAGGTGGACAATATCTTCTGTCTCCATTACAAGCTGTATGTCCAATATGGGAAATGTGCCTTGAATTATGCAGCTCCTCGCTCACTTGTTAATGTATCAAGTGACCCAGAGCCCACCACGTGGAGGTGGCTGCATTTCGGGCTCCTCCCCACCCCCACCCCCAACCATATGCAGACCTTGTGTGACCCAATCAGCATCTTGTTAAATTGGTTCACATTGATCGTCAATGGCCTTTGCTGTAATACTTCTTAGCTTTGTATGTAGGAAGTAAAATGGCATCTTGAATGTGGTCATCATGCCGGTTACTGTCCATTTGGCCATGGCCCATGCTCCAACCCACACATTGGATACATAATTGGACCACTTCAGTTTGCTTTTAGCATATTGCCAAGTCCGCTGCAGCCAAGACACTTTGGGCTCCGAGGCATCTTCAGAGGTTGTTGGTAAATCCATCTGGTTATCCGCCATGGTGACTGTCACATGATCGCTGTGCCTTGATTCATGTGGGTCTGAATTGTCACCTAAAGCCATGTCAATAGCCACATCTGCTCGCTGACCACGGTGCTTAATCTTCTTCCCAGGTATTTTATGGATCTCATAATATGGTGGAGTGACCTTATAATGATATAGGTTAGTATACCGCCAAAGGAAACTCGTCACGTAATGTATGAGACACACGACAGGCACCGATAGAACTGGGATATCTGCAAAATAGCGACAGGATACAATATATTAGACCTATATTCATTCATTTATTTATGTATATATATATATATATATATGTAAATACATATGTTCATATATATGTATATATATATATATATATATATATATATATATATATACTTTTTTTGTTAAAACTGTAATTTATACAGCAAACTATAAATATTTTATAGGCTATATGCTAGAAGATTAGATGTCATGGATCACTGTATTGTCACTGTATGAAGCTTTTTTTAAACTTATGTGTGACTAAAACATTGTTATTATAATTATATTACTACTATTATTATATTATTTCACTAATATCAGAGTAGCTTCCCATGTTTTCTTTTAGAAGGCAAAATACTTAAAGCATTGATTCACAAACTGAAATCATTTATCTCACAGGAATAAACATTTGCTCAATTGCTGTAAGAGACTTAAAGGAGTACTCTGCCTCTAGACATCTTATCCCCTACCCAAAGGATAGGGGATAAGATGTCTGATTGCAGGGGTCCCGCAGCTGGTACCCCAGCGATCTCTGTGCAGCACCCAGCGTTCGTTCAGCATTCGACAGGGTCGCAACTTCACGGCCACGCCCCTCGTGAGGTCACACCACAACCTACCCATAGACTTACATTGAGGGGGTGTGGCCCTAATGTCACAACCCCCGCCGCCCGCTCCAAGCGTTTGGAACAAAATGTGCCGAACGCTGGGGAAGCCCCCCTTTAAAGCCACCCAGGATAGACTGTACAAGAGAACATCAGTAACTTTACTGCACTCTACTATATTAACTTTACACTAATACATTCATGTTAAATCCATTTATAAACTGAAATTTTGGAAGTTTTCATTATTCCTACCTCTTAGCTTCATGGTCGCCGTCCTTACAGGATCCTTTTGCCTAAATAGACAAAATTCTCTTCAATTTGCAAAATAAGCGCAGGTCTAGTAGGAGAACGTGTTCACCCGCCGAACCGAGGAAATAAGTGTTAGGGATTGGATTCTACCCTGGAGAAAGTCTCTTTGATGTGTGATGTCACAGCAGATGACATCACGTGTATGTGTATCCATTGTAATGGCTGTACTGTACTTTACTTACACTATGTACAGTTATACTGGGGGTTTACAAAGGATTTGAAGATTACAGTTTTAACCCCTTCAGGGTCACAGCCCTTTTTGGTCTTGAGGACAAAGGACATTTTCATTTTTACATTTTCATTTTTTCCTCCTCCCCTTCTAAGAGCCATAAATCTTTTAATTTTCCACCCAAAGACCAATATGAGTTGTTGTTTATTTTGCGACCAACTGTACTTTGTAATGTACGGTAACATAAAATGTACGGTACTATAAAAAAATATATATATATTATTTACGGCTGGAAATTGAAAAGAAAACCACAATTTGGCAACTTTTGAGGGTTTTCGTTTTTATTCACTGACATGTTCTTTTTATACTGAGGGTCAATGCTTGGGTAAACGCTTTACTCTTTTTGTACTGCTTCAAAAAAATCTAACTTTTTGAACAATATAAGTATGTTTTAAACTGTATGAGGGCTAATTGTTTGCTGTATACGGAAAAATAAAAAAAAAGTTATAGAGGTCAGAAGAGGACAATTTTAAACGTACTAATTTTGGTGTAAAAGTAATAATTTTTTTTAACAGAAGTAAAACAAAATCAAACCTTAATAAGCTGTGTATCAATTTAATCGTATGGATCTACAGAATAAATATAAGGTGTCATTTTTACCGAAAAGTGCACTGTGTAGAATCTGAAGCCCCGAAAAAAAAAAAATCAGAATGGAGTTTTTTTTTTCCCCCTAGTTTTGCCGTAGATTTTGTGGTGAAATGATTGTTGTCATTACAAAGTACAATAGGTTGCACAAAAAAACAGCCCTTATAGGACTGTGTATGTAGAAAATTGAAAGTGTTATGATTTTAAGAAGGTGAGGAGGAAAAAACTAAGTGCAAAAATGAAAAACCTGTCCTGAAGGGGTTAAAAATATATAAATACCGTATATCCCGGCGTATAAGACGACTTTTTAACCCCAAATTTTCTTCTGAAAAGCCGGGGGTCGTCTTATACGCCGGGTATTTAGGTCCGGGATAGGAAAACTTCTGATTATCTGCCCGGGCCGGCTGCTGTGTGTAGCTGCAGGCGGGGGCCGGCCAGAGCAAGTAAAAACTAATACTGTATACTAAAAACCAGGGTGCCTCCAGCTGTTGTGAAACTACAACTCCCAGCACGGCAAAGTTGGGGGTCGTCTTATACGCCAAGTCATCTTATACGCCGGCATGGTCACTGCACCTGCGCTCACATTTAAAGAAGATCTGTAGTGCTTATAACTTATCCCCCATCCTAAGGATAGGGTATAAGTTATAGATCACGGGGGGGGGGTACGAGCGATCGGGCCCCCCGCCATCTTCTGTACGGGGCCACAGTTATGTACAGGAAAGGGGGCATTCCGTCCCCGCTTGACGCGGCAGAGGGCACGCCCCTCCATGTATTTCTATGGAAGTCATGGAAGGGCGTGCCGGCTGCCGCGTCATGCGGGAACAGAATGCCCCCTTTCCTGTTCATTGCCACGGCCCCATACAGGAGATCGTGGGGGGCCCCAGTGCTCGGACCCCCCCGCGATCTATAACTCATCCCCTATCCTTAAGTTGGGGTATAAGTTATAAGCACTAAAGATCTCCTTTAACCTGTTGGGGACGGAGGGCATACCTATACGCCCTCCGCCCACCACCTTTCTATAATGCGGGGCCACGCCGTGGCCCAGCGTCATAGCGGGTCGGGCCAGGCCCCTAACAACAGCCGGGAGCCGAGGCTAATAGCGAGCAGCACTGATCGTGGTTTCGCGCGCTATTAACCCTTTAGATGCAGCGTTCAACTTGATCACTGTCCGAACGCCGAATGACTGCTCAGTGCCTGAGATCCAGGTATGAGCAGTCAAGCGGCAGAATCATTGATCAATGGTTTCCTATGAGAAACCATTGATCAATGTAAAAGATCAGTGTGTGCAGTGTTATAGGTCCCTATGGGAGCTATAACATTGAAAAAAAAAAGTGAAAAAAGCTTGAATCACCCCCCTTTTCCCGTAAAAAAAAAATCCAAAAACTGTGTAAATAAACATATATGGTATAGCCGCATGCAGAAATGTCGGAATTATAAAAATATATAGTAAATTAAACCGCACAGTCAATGGTATACGTGCAAAAAATAAGCCATCATATGGAGCCATCATATGGAGGAAAAAACTAAAGTGCAAGAACGGGAAAACCCTCCGTACCCAAGGGGTTAATCCCTGGACATGTTTTATTCATATGGTTATGCTTGTATGGGCACTTAATCTGTGATTTGTTGTTTTCATCGGTACCACATTTGTGTATATGTGATTTTTGATGACTTTTTATTCCTTTTCTTTTTTTCCCCGGGATGTGATCACAATTCAGCATTGGACTTTGTTATTTTTATGTTTTATGTCGTTCACCGTATGGAGTCATTAACGTTATATTTTAGTCATTCAGACTATTCTACCAAATATGTTGATTTATTTTATTTAAATAAAAAAAAAATTTTTATAAAATGGGAAAAGAGGGGGAATTCATTTTTTATTGGAGGAGGCACTTATTCCCTTTATTAAACTGTAACAGTTAATAGCTATATTTAGATTTTTAACCCCTTAAGGATGCAGCTCATTTTCACCTTAACAACACGGCCCTTTTTTGCAAATCTGACCACTGTCACTTTATATATGAATAACTCTGGAATGATTTTACTTTTCATTCTGATTCTGAGATTGTTTTTTCGTGACATATTCTACTTTAACATAGTGGTAATTTTTGTCGTTACTTGCATCTTTTCTTGGTCAAAAATCCCAAAATTTTGAAAATTTAGCATTTTTCTGCCTGTAAGAAAAATGGACATTCCAAATTATATATTGATTCACAAATACAATGGGGGACATTTATCAAGGGATTTAGAGCTCTTTTTTTGCTTACAAAAGTCGCAGAAAAAGTCGCATTAGCACTTAAGCAATTTTTTGTGCGACTTTTGGCTGTAAGCAAAAAGCTACAAAAGAGCGTACGAAAGTAAATTTTATTTTTTACTTTGCAATGGTCAGGGATTTATCAAGTGCGAAAGTCGCATAAAAAGTCGCAAGCCCTCAAAAACTGCATAAATATAAGCCAGCTCGGAGCTGGCACACAAAACGGCTTTTGAGAGCAAATTTTATATTTCCCGCTGGCAGCCGTGATCACAGCTCCAGCGGGAAATATATTGCAAATGTACAAAGGAGCCCGGGCTGGAATCACTCTGCAGCCGCCCAGCTCTGTCTGATTCTAACCCCGCTACCCTAACATAATGACATCCCCCCCTTGTTTCCCACCCGCCTGCGCTGCACATCTCCCATCTGTCTGCTACCTGTTGCAAGACTACAACTCCCAGCATGTCCATACAGTGAGGGCATGCTGGGAGTTGTAGTATTGTAGCGGGTGGACAATGTGCGGCGCGGGCGGGTGGAAGACAAGGGGGGTGGGGGTTATATAAAGCAGTGTCCCCATCCCCATCATTGTATTAGGGTAGCGGGGATAGAATCGGAGGAACCCGGGCGGCTGAAGACTGATTCCAGCCTGGGCTCCTTTTAACAAACCTCGGCGCAGCAGAGTTTCTATTTCCCTTAATGTAATTTCATATTTCCCACTGGGTCCCGTAATTGGCCAGGACCGAGCAGCCAATCACGGGAAATTTGATATTACATTAAGGACTAAAAGCTCCGCGGTTCCGCTAGATGTTAAAAGGAGCCCGGGCTGGCATCAGTCTGCACCCTCCCGGGCTCCTCAGATATCCTGCGGCGCCGTGATAAGGTGCCCGGGCTAACCTCACTCAGCAGCCCCCCACGGGACTCCCACAGCCGTCAGGGAGATGTGTAGGTGTACTTACTGTAAGGACATGCTGGGAGTTGTAGTTGTGTGGCAGGTGACAGGCTTTTCACCTGCCCCCCTACAACTCCCAGCATGCCCTTACAGTAAATATATGCTGGGAGTTGTAGTCATGTGGTGCGGGAGATTGTTACCCCCCCCCCCCCACACACACACACACACTACAACTCCCAGCATATCCTTACTGTAAGGGCATGCTGTGAGTTGTAGTCATGTGGTGCGGGAGATTGTCACCCCCCCCCCCCCTACAACTCCCAGCATGCTCTTACTGTAAGGGCATGCTGGGAGTTGTAGTCAGGCGCGGACGGGTGACAATAAATGTATTAACCTATTTTTCTTTTTTTCTCCTCATTTCAGATCCATGTATCCTGTGGACTATTGCGGATTTGGTGGACTGCTTCAATGACCAGCGTCTTTTTTAAACCTGTTTAATGTTAATGAGAGTGTTTTTTGGAATAAAAATTTTTGAAACGTGTTGTGTTTTTATTTTTTTTATTACTTGAAAGGCTTAGTCTAATAGACGGAATCCATTACTAAGCCTATGCTTAGTGTTAGCCCCCAACACAGCTAGCGCTAACCTTCAATTATTACCCCGGTACCCACCGCCACAGGGGTGCCGGGAAGAGCCGGTTCCAATAGGCCCGGAGCATCAAATATGGCGCTCCTGGGCCTAGGCGGTAATGGGCTGGCATTAATTAGGCTGGGGAGGGCCAGTAACAATGGTCCTCGCCCACCCTGGTAACATCAGGCTGTTGGTGCTTGGTTGGTATTTGGCTGAAAATAAAAATAGGGGGAACCCTATGCGTTTTTTTTTTTTTTATAATTATTCATGCAAAACAAAGATAAGGTTCCCCCTATTTTTATCCAAATACCAACCAAGCAGCAACAGCCTGATGTTACCAGGATGGGCAAGGACCATTGTTACTGGCCCTCCCAAGCCTAAATAACACCAGCCTGTTACCGCCTAGGCCCAGGAGCGCCATATTTGAGCCTCTGGGCCTGGTGGTACCGGCTCCTCCCAGCACCCCTGTGGTGGTGGGTAACGGGGAAATAATTGGGGGTTAGCGCTAGCTGTTTTGGGGGCTAATGCTAAGCTTCAGCTTAATAATGGACTCTGTCTATAATACTGCTTCCACTACTAAGCCTGCCAAGTAAATAAAAAAAAACAACACATTTAAAAAAAAATGTATTCCAAAAAAACACTCCCCCAAAAGTCCTCATTCACCATTTTATTAACATTAAACCAAAAAAATGCTAATCACTGCACTCCCCTGAATCTAAAGTAATCCACAAGATACACGTATCTGAAATGAGAAGAAAAAAAATTAGTTAGTACATTTAGGGTAAAAAAAAAGTGGTAAAAAGGGTAAAAAAAAAAAACATACATACCGTATATACTCGAGTATAAGCCGAGTTTTTCAGCACGATTTTCCGTGCTGAAAACACCCCCCTCGGCTTATACTCGAGTGACCTCTCCGCCCTCAGTGGTCTTCAACCTGCGGACCTCCAGATGTTTCAAAACTACAACTCCCAGCAAGCCCGGGCAGCCATCGGCTGTCCGGGCTTGATGGGAGTTGTAGCTTTGAAACCTCTGGAGGTCCGCAGGTTGAAGACCACTGCGGCCTTCGACATCATCCAGCCCCCCTCTCACCCCCTTTAGTTCTGTACTCACCTCCGCTCGGCGGGACGGTGCTCCGCTGGTCCAGTGCTGCAGGACTGTCCGGTGGGAGGTCGTCTGGTGGGATAGTGGTTCCGAGCTGCCATCTTCACCGGGGGGGGGGCCTCTTCTCCGCGCTTCGGGCCCGGAATAGTCACATTGCCTTGACGACAATGCAGGGGGACGTTCATTACCAACGTCCGTCTGCGTCGTCATCAAGGCAACGCCTCTATTTCGGGCCCGAAGCGCGGAGAAGAGGCCCCCCCGGTGAAGATGGCAGCCCGGAGTACAGAACTAAAGGGGGTGAGAGGGGGGGCTAGATGATATTGAAGGCCGCAGTGGTCTTCAACCTGCGGACCTCCAGAGGTTTCAAAACTACAACTCCCAGCAAGCCCGGACAGCCGATGGCTGCCCGGGCTTGCTGGGAGTTGTAGTTTTGAAACCTCTGGAGGTCCGCAGAAGACCACTGTATCAGACATTGACAAGCGGTGATGGTGAAGGTGGGGCTGATGACAAGGGGATGATGACAAGGGGATGATGAAGGGGGTGGGGATGATGACAAGGGGATGATGACAAGGGGATGATGAAGGGGGGGTGTGTGGGATGATGACAAGGGGATGATGAAGGGGGGGTGTGGGATGATGACAAGGGGATGATGAAGGGGGGGTGATGACAGGCGGTGATGATGAAGGAGGGGATGATGACAGGCGGTGATGATGAAGGGGGAATGATGACAGGCGGTGATGATGAAGGGGGGATGATGACAGGCGGTGATGATGAAGGGGGGATGATGACAGGCGGTGATGATGAAGGGGGGATGATGACAGGGTGATGATGAAGGGGGGATGATGACAGGCGGTGATGATGAAGGGGGGTGATGACAGGGTGATGATGAAGGGGGTGTTAATGACGGGGGTCTGGATGATGACAGGGGGGATGATGTATTTCCCACCCTAGGTTTATACTTGAGTCAATAACTTTTCCTGGGATTTTGGGGTTAAATTAGGGGCCTCGGCTTATATTCGGGTCGGCTTATACTCGAGTATATACGGGGTGTGTGTGTGTGTGTGTGTGTGTGTGTGTGTGTGTGTGTGTGTGTGTATATATATATATATATATATATATATATATATATATATATAAAAATTCAAAGCTGCAAATTGTGTTCTGTAGTCATTTATCGGTTTTTGCTTATGTGTGCAAAAAAAAAAATGGTATTCAAAAGTGATTTATTGGTTTTTGCTTATGTAAGCCAAATTTATCAACCCCCTGTGGTAGTTTAATAATGTGTCACACAAAGCAAAACCAAAAGCAAGAAAAAAATGCCAACAGAACTCGATTACCAAAGCAACAATGATAAATGTCCCCGAATATGTCTACTTTATGTTTGCATCGTAAAGTTTTCATGTTTTTACTTTTTTAAGACATTAGAGGGCTTCAAAGTATAGCAGCATTTTTACAAAATTTTCACGAAAAATTAAAAATCAGAATTTTTCAGGGACCAGTCAAGTCTGAAGTGGATTTTGAGGGGCCTTTCTGTGAGAAATATACCACAAATGACCCCATTATAGAAACTGCACCCCTCAAAGTATTCAAATGCCATTAACAAAGTTTGTTAACCCTTTAGGTGTTTCACAGGAACAGCAGCAAAGTGGAGGAGAAAAATTAAGATTTCCATTTTTTATACTAACATGTTCATGTGGCCCAAATTTTTTTTCCATTTTTGCAAGGGTTCTTAGGCGAAAAAGTCCCACAAAATTTGTAGCCCAACTTCTCTTGAGTATGGAAATACCTCATATATTGAAGCAAAGTGCTCTGTGGGCCCACAACATGGCTCAAAAGGAAAAGAGCAACTGTGGGATTTTAGAGGGTGAATATTGCTGAAATGGTTTTTGGGGGGCATGTTGCATTTAGCAAGCCCCCATGGTGTCAGAAAAGCAAAAAAAAAAAAAAAAAACATGGCACACTATTTGGGAAACGACACCCCTCCAGGAACGTAACAAGGGGTACAGCGAACCTTAACACCTCACAGGTGTTTAACAGGTTTGCATTTAAGTTGGACTTGAAAGTGAAAAATTAGATTGTTATACCCCTTGTTATGTTCCATGAGGGATGCAGTTTCCAAAATGGGGTCACATGTGGGTGTTTTTTTTTTTGTGTTTATGTCAGAACCGTTGCAACTATCAGCCACCTGTGCAAATCACCAATTTAGGCCTTAAATGTACATATTGCGCTCTCACTACTGAGCCTTTTCGTGCCTCTGCAGAGCATTGTACGCCCACATATGGGGTATTTCCGTACAAATTTTGGGGGTCTTGTTTGAAAATAAAAAGTATGGGACGACACCAGCATGTTAGTGTAAAAAAACATACTGGTGTAGACCCCAACTTTTCCATTTTATAAGTGGTAAAATTAGAAAAAGCCCCCAAAATTTGTAACGCAATTTCTCCTGAGTACGGAAATACCCCATATGTGTCCCTAAACCGTTTCCTTGAAATATGACAGGGCTCCAAACTGAGAGAGCGCCATGCGCATTTGAGGACTAAATTAGGGATTTGCATAGGGGAGGACCCGGATGCAAGCATTACAATTGACTCTGCTACCATAAATACCCTACAGCAGTGTTTCCCAAACAGGGTGCCTCCAGCTGTGGCAAAACTCCCAGCATGCCTGGTCAGTCAATGGCTGTCCGGCAATGCTGGAAGTTGTTGTTTTGCAACAGCCGGAGGCTACTTTTTGCAAACAGTGCCGTACCAGACGTTTTGAATTTTTATAGGGGGGGGGGGGGGTTTACACTGTGTAAGGGTATATGTAGTGTATTACTCTTTATTTTGTGGTAGCGTAGTGTAGGGTTTTTAGGGTATATTCACACGGGCAGGGGTTCATAGTGAGTTTTCCGCTGGGAGTTTGAGCTGCGGTGGAAAATTTTATGCAGCTCAAATTTGTAGCGGGAAACTTACTGTAAACCCCAGCTCGTGTGAATGTACCCTGTACGTTCACATTAGGGGGGGGGGGGTCAAACCTCCAGCTGTTGCAAAACTTCAACTCTCAGCATGGACTCACAGACCGTGCATGCTGGGAGTTGTAGTTTTGCCACAGCTGGAGGCCCACTGGTGAAGAAAACCGTGTTAGGGAACAGACAAACTCAGTGCTTCCCCACCAGGGTGCCTCCAGCTGTTACAAAACGAACACTCCCAGCATGCACGGTCTGTCAGTGCATGTGCTGGGAGTTGTAGTTTTGCAACAGCTGGTGGCACACTGGTGGGGAACCACTGAGTTAGGTTCTGTTACCTAACTGTGTTTCCTCACCAGGGTGCCTCCAGCTGTTACAAAACGAACACTCCCAGCATGCATGGTCTGTCAGTGCATGCTGGGAGTTGTAGTTTTGCAACAGCTGGAGGCACACTGGTGGGGAACCACTGAGTTAGGTTCTGTTACCTAACTGTGTTTCCTCACCAGTGTGCCTCCAGCTGTGGCAAAACTACAACTCCCAGCATGCACTGATGGCTAAAGCGCATGCTGGGAGTTCTAGTTATGCAACAGCTTGAGGCACGTGTTCAGTGGCGTCGCCAGGGGGGGGGGGGGGGGGGCAGAGGGGGCCACAGCCCCCCCCTACATCATGATTGGCCCCCCCTTGTGCCCCCCTAGCAGCAGTAGGTCACTAGCAGCTCTCATGGCCACAGGGGGGTACCGCTAGTTCACCAGTAAGGGGCATCCTTTTTTTAAATAAACCTTCAGCCTGCAGCCCTGTCACCACGCAGGGGCCGCGCTATGCAGACTGGGAAGAGCAGACAGGAAGCTCCTCCCCCTCTCTCACTCCCCTGTATACTGGACCTTGTGGAGCAGGCCCGCTGTGTGTATACAGGCCCGGACACCACCAGTATGGAAGACTTACCTGCCCAGTGCCCACTGCTCATGCTGCCCTTTTAAAGTAAGTAACTTGCTTGGGGGAGAGGGGAAAGTTGTAGTTCGGGAGACAGTGGGAGGTAGTTCAGTGTTTCCCAACCAGGGGGCCTCCAGCTGTTGCAAAACTACAACTCCCAGCATTCCTTTGGCTTTATGAGCATACTGGGAGTTGTAGTTTTGCAACAGCTGGAGGCCCCCAGGTTTGGAAACACTGATCTATCTATCTATCTATCATCTATCTATCTCATATCTATCCATCCATCCATGCATCTAACTTTCTATCTATCTGTCTATCTATCTATCTTTCTCATATCTATCTATCTATCTCATATCTATCTATCTAACTCAGATAGATGAGATAGATATGAGAGATAGATAGGTAGATAGATGATATATAGATAGATACATAAATATATATAGATAGATAGATAGATATGAGATAGATAGATAGATAGATAGATAGATAAATAGATGATATATAGATAGAGAGATGATATATAGAAAGATACATAAATAGATGGATAGATAGATGATAGATAGACAGATCGATAGATAGATGATAGATACATAGATATGATATAGATAGATAGACAGACAGATAGATAGATAGATAGATGATAGATACATAGATATGATATAGACAGATAGATAGATGATAGAAAGATTAGATAGATAGATAGATAGATAGATAGATAGATAGGAGATAGATGGATATGATATAGATAGATGGATATGATATAGATAAATGTATATGATATAGATAGATAGGAGAAAGATAGATAGATAGATAGATCAGTTTCCCAACCAGGGGGCCTCCAGCTGTTGCAAAACTACAACTCCCAGCATTCCTCTGGCTTTATGAGCATACTCGGAGTTGTAGTTTTGCAACAGCTGGAGGCCCCCCGAGTTGGGAAACACTGATCTATCTATCAATCAATCATCTATTATCTATCTATCCATCTATCTATCTATCTCATGTCTATCTATCTATATAATATCTATCTATTTCATATCTATCTATCTATCCATCTATTTATGTATCTATCTTTCTATTTATCTATCTATCTATCTCATATCTATCTCAGATAGATGAGAGATAGATGAAAGATAGATAGATATGAGAGATAGATAGATGATATATAGATAGATAGATACATAAATAGATGGATATATAGATAGATATGAGATAGATAGAAAGATAGATAAATAGATGATAGATAGATGATAGATAGATATGATATAGATAGATAGGAGATAGATGGATATGATATAGATAGATGGGTATGATATAGATAGATAGGAGATAGATAGATAGATAGATAGATAGATAAAGAACAATATGATGCAGCACGCCACAGGTTTGCAGAAAATGGTGGTTTATTCCATCATGTGCATAGACTATGCTGCATCATATTGGGGGAGATTTATCAAAAGCTGTGCAAAGGAAAAGTTGCCCAGTTGCCCATAGCAACCAATCAGATCACTTCTTTCATTTTTCAGAGGCCTTTTCAAAAATGAAAGAAGTGAGCTGATTGGTTGCTATGGGCAACTGGGCAACTTTTCCTCTGGACAGGTTTTGATAAATCTCCCCCATTGTTCTTTGTCTGGATTGAAGAACCAGTGGACCCAGGTTCCAAGTATGCGGGCACCCCGACTTCTCTCTAATCTCTGGATTTTGTTTGTGCCGTTTTTATTTGTTTTAGATAGATAGATAGAAAGAGATAGTATCTATCTATCTATCTATCTATCTATCTATCTATCTATCTATCATCTATTTATGTATCTTTCTATCTATCTCATATCTATCTATATATCCATCTATTTATGTATCTATCTATCTATATTTCATCTATCTCTCATATCTATCTATCTTTCATCTATCTATCTATATCTCATCTATCTCTCATCTATATGAGATAGATATGAGAAAGATAGATAGAAAAATAGAAAGATAGATAGATAAATAGAAAGATAGATAGATAGATAGATAAATAGAAAGATGGATATAGAGAGATGGAGGGATAGATAGATAGGAGATAGATGGATAGATAGATATACAGCAAAAGAAGAATGCAGCAGCACACTGCCAGCACAAGGATATAGGTGAAACATGAACATGCAGATAAAACATGGAGAGCTATACAGCTATGGTGTAATAGATGCAAATGTGAAACGATGAAATAGTGAGGCACTTAGCTCGCAAATTTGTCTCCGCCGGCGGTCAAATAGCTTGGACCGTCCCACCGCGATAAGGTGGCCTCCTTGGGACGGACCCTACACTGTGAATATGCCTCTGTGTGAACAGTTCAGTAAGCATGGCAGGGTCTGGAACATCCAAGACACCTTATATACACACCTGATAGAGGTGGGTGGGGTGCAAGGCCAACATGGAGGTAGCCACTCCCCCGTATGTGCAATACAGACAAAGAATAAGTCAGCCAGCACTTTAGTTGATACCAAACTATTATATGGACCTGGCCTACAGGTGCACGCTACTAGGCTAGATATACAGCAACAGAAGAATGCAGCAGCACACTGCCAGCACAAGGATATAGGTGAAACATGAACATGCAGTTAAAACATGGAGAGCTATACAGCTATTTGCGAGCTAAGTGCCTCACTATCTCATAGTTTCACATTTGCATCTATTACACCATAGCTGTATAGCTCTACAGGTTTTATCTGCATGTTCATGTTTCACCTATATCCTTGTGCTGGCAGTGTGCTGCTGCATTCTTCTGTTGCTGTATATCTAGCCTAGTAACGTGCACCTGTAGGCCAGGTCCATATAATAGTTTGGTATCAACTAAAGTGCTGGCTGACTTATTCTTTGTCTGGATAGATAGATAGATAGATGATTGATAGATAGATAGATCAGTGTTTCCCAACCAGGGGGCCTCCAGCTGTTGCAAAACTACAACTCCCAGTATGCCCATACAGCCAAAGACATGCTGGGAGTTGTCGTTTTGGAATAGCTAGAGGCCCCCTGATTGGGATACACCTATCTATCTATCTCATATCTATCTATCTCAAATCTATCTATTAATCTACATTATCCAAGTGTTTTCTTCCCCCATGTATGTGTGACGTTTCAATAGCATCCAGCCATCTTTATCATACGTACATTCTTTAGTCTCTGTGACATCACCGTGCTTCATAATAAACTGTGACATCACTGTGCTTCATAATAAACTGTGACATCACTGTGCTTCATAATAATCTGTGACATCACCGTGCTTCATAATAAACTGTGACATCACCGTGCTTCATAATAAACTGTGACATCACCGTGCTTCATAATAAACTGTGACATCACCGTGCTTCATAATAAACTGTGACATCACTGTGCTTCATAATAAACTGTGACATCACCGTGCTTCATAATAAACTGTGACATCACTGTGCTTCATAATAAACTGTGACATCACCGTGCTTCATAATAAACTGTGACATCACTGTGCTTCATAATAAACTGTGACATCACCGTGCTTCATAATAAACTGTGACATCACCGTGCTTCATAATAAACTGTGACATCACCGTGCTTCATAATAAACTGTGACATCACCGTGCTTCATAATAAACTGTGACATCACCGTGCTTCATAATAAACTGTGACATCACCGTGCTTCATAATAAACTGTGACATCACCGTGCTTCATAATAAACTGTGACATCACCGTGCTTTATAATAAACTGTGACATCACCGTGCTTCATAATAAACTGTGACATCACCGTGCTTCATAATAAACTGTGACATCACCGTGCTTCATAATAATCTGTGACATCACCGTGCTTCATAATAAACTGTGACATCACCGTGCTTCATAATAAACTGTGACATCACTGCGCTTCATAATAAACTGTGGCATCACCGTGCTTCATAATAAACTGTGACATCACCGTGCTTCATAATAAACTGTGACATCACCGTGCTTCATAATAATCTGTGACATCACCGTGCTTCATAATAAACTGTGACATCACCGTGCTTCATAATAAACTGTGACATCACTGCGCTTCATAATAAACTGTGACATCACTGCGCTTCATAATAAACTGTGGCATCACCGTGCTTCATAATATAATTTGATGTCACTGTGTATAACAACCCTGTAGTGACATCACAGTTTATTATTCTTGAACGCTGACTTCACTGTGTATATTTTCCCGGTACAATGACATCACTGTATAGTTACCCTCTACTGTGACAACACTGCGTTTATTAACCCTGTAGTGGCAAAACTGTTTATTGTCCCTGTACAGAGACATTACTGTTTATATTAACTCTAAACTGTGATGTCACTGTATATATTAACTCTGAACTGTGATGTCACAGTGCAGTGTAAGTATCAACAGTGATGTTGCAGTATAGAGATAACACACAGTGATGTTATAGTTCAGAGATAATACACACAGTGATGTCACAGTACAGGGATAATACACACAGTGATGTCACAGTACAGGGATAATACACACAGTGATGTCACAGTACAGAGATAATATACACAGTGATGTCACAGTACAGGGATAATACACACAGTGATGTCACAGTACAGGGATAATACACACAGTGATGTCACAGTACAGGGATAATACACACAGTGATGTCACAGTACAGGGATAATACACACAGTGATGTCACAATACAGGGATAATACACACAGTGATGTCACAGTACAGGGATAATACACACAGTGATGTCACAGTACAGGGATAATACACAGTGATATCACAGTACAGGGATAATACACACATTGATGTCACAGCACAGGGATAATACACACAGTGATGTCACAGTACAGGGATAATACACAGTGATATCACAGTACAGGGATAATACACACAGTGATGTCACAGTACAGGGATAATACACACAGTGATGTCACAGTACAGGGATAATACACACAGTGATGTCACAGTACAGGGATAATACTAGGGATCGACCGATTATCGGTATGGCCGATATTATCGGCCGATAATCACGATTTTGGGCATTATCGGTATCGGCAATTAACTTGCCGATAAGCCGATAATTCCCCGCACCGCGACTGCCACCCCCTCGACCCGCCGCACCGCACCCCCGACCCACCGCGTCGCACCCCCCCACCGTGATGCTGGGCGGTATACCGGTATGGATTTTTGCCCATACCGCTATACCGGTCGGGCCCCTCCCCCACCCTCCGAGTCAATAAAAAAATTAAACTTACCCGTAATGGGGGTGGTCCGGGCCATCCATCCTTCCTTCCTGTAGTGTCCGGGGGCGTTCCGGGTGAAGAGTGAACCAGCCCGGGCTGTCCTTCTTCTCCGGCGGTCATCTTCTCCACTCCGGGCAGGCTCCGGCCTAGTACACTGCATAGACGCAGCTACGCCGTGACGTCAGGTTCGTCGCTGCACACGGGCGTCACTGCGCAGCGGCGTCTATGCAGCGTACTAGGCCGGAGCCTGCCCGGAGTGGAGAAGATGACCGCCGGAGAAGAAGGACAGCCCGGACCGGTTCACTCTTCACCCGGAACGCCCCCGGACACTACAGGAAGGAAGGATGGATGGCCCGGACCACCCTGACAGGTAGGGGGAGACAAGCGGGTTGTGGTGGCGGCCTATGGCAGCGGCCCCGCAAAAGCCACGGCAGATCATTGATTTAAAGCGCCCGCTTTAAATCAATGATCTGCAGCGGTGTCGCAGGGGGTTAAATAGCCGATAACTTATACCAGAATATCGGTATAAGTTGTCGGCTATCGGCCCTAACCTGCACCGATTATCGGTATCGGCCCTTAAAAAACGATATCGGTCGATCCCTAGATAATACACACAGTGATGTCACAGTACAGGGATAATACATACAGTGATGTCACAGTACAGGGATAATATACACAGTGATGTCACAGTACAGGGATAATACACAGTGATGTCACAGTACAGGGATAATACATACAGTGATGTCACAGTACAGGGATAATACACAGTGATGTCACAGTACAGGGATAATACACAGTGATGTCACAGTACAGGGATAATACATGCAGTGATGTCACAGTACAGGGATAATACACAGTGATGTCACAGTACAGGGATAATACATACAGTGATGTCACAGGACCGGGGATAATATACACAGTGATGTCACAGTACAGGGAAAATATACACAGTGATGTCACAGTACAGGGATAATACACAGTGATATCACAGTACAGGGATAATACATACAGTGATGTCACAGTACAGGGATAATACACACAGTGATGTCACAGTACAGGGATAATACACAGTGATGTCACAGTACAGGGATAATATACACAGTGATGTCACAGCACATGGATAATACACAGTGATGTCACAGTACAGGGATAATACACACTGTGATGTCACAGTACAGGGATAATACACACAGTGATGTCACAGTACAGGGATAATACACAGTGATGTCACAGTACAGGGATAATACACACAGTGATGTCACAGCACATGGATAATACACAGTGATGTCACAGTACAGGGATAATACACAGTGATGTCACAGTACAGGGATAATACACACTGTGATGTCACAGTACAGGGATAATACACACAGTGATGTCACAGTACAGGGATGATATACACAGTGATGTCACAGTACAGGGATAATACACACTGTGATGTGTACAGCTGGTATCTACCACTATAAGGCCAGTGTATGTGGGAGTATTGGTATTTGTAAAATGAATTTTATACAGTGTCAATTGGTGTTAGTCGGTCATTAGTCAGTCACAATGGTAGTCGTGGTCATGGTGTGGCAGTATCATTTGTTTCTTGCTAGTAACGCTCACAACTAACAGTAAGCACCTTTTGTCTGGAGATGCTGACTATTTTTATTTTTTTGTACTGGTATTATCAGTAATATTGGTGTCAGTAACAGTATGACCATAATATGTATGATGACAATATTTCCTCCCTGTATGCTGGTATTATTGGTAATATTGGTCTCAGTATACAGGATTTGGTCAGTTACAGCATGATGGTAATATGTATGGTGATAATATTCCTCCTTGTATACTGATATTATTTGTAATATTAGTCTCAGTATACAGGTCATTGTTCGCACTAGCGTCTAGCTCACCGGTGCGTCATGGAGCCGCTTTGCCTGCACACCCTGGAATTAAGGGTACGTTCCCACACGGCGTATTTGCTGCTGCGTATTTTATTTTCCCTGTTGAAGTCAATGGGTAGGAAAATACGCAGCACCAAATACGCAGCAAATACGCAGCAAAATATGCCGTGTGGGAATGCACCCTTAAGCATGAAGTCTTGCAAAAGATTGGTGAGCTGCCTGTAATTTTTCTACATCATTGTGATTGGATGAACTGTCTTTACCTATATTACGTGAGCACCACCATATTACAAGCCTGTGCTGTCTGATACTTTAGAGTCCGGATTATAGGACCAACGTATTTTTTGTGAACCACACAATACAGGTAGTGCCAGCACGCTTCTATCTACACATATATTACTTATGTTAATGTTTGACAGGGAACTGGCCAAAAAATAAGTGACATGTCACTTCTTCTCCACGTAGACACCTGCTGAAGCTGCCTTTAAAGTCAATGAGATCTTCATGGTCCCCCGATGCTGCCCTTGGCTTGGATATAATTTGCACGTGCAATGTATAAATGTGGTGTTGTTATAATTGCCCCCCCTACTTTTGTCCTGGCCCCCAGTGTGCCCCCCCAAAATTTGAAAGCTGGAGACGCCACTGCGTGTGGTGTCCCGGTACCGCATCCTATACGGTACCTGTTTTTAGGTCCCCATAGCCAGAGTCCCTAGGACTCTGTGGACCTTCAGTCTTTATTCTTATGCACCTATCGTTACTGGGAAGGGCGGCGATAGGCCGGAGAGTCATCTCAACATACAAGCCCTCAGCCTGGCGTCACCAACTATAGGGTTAACATTAACCCCTGATATACCAAAGCAAATCTCTGACTGTACTACCCCTACCCCTGAGACTTACCACACACGCAACTATAACTTCCAGCATGACAAGTCAGCAGTTTGCTGTTCGTGCATGCTGGGAGTTGTAGTTTTGCAACATCTGGAGGGCCTCAGTTTAGAGATCATTGCACAGTGATCTCCAAAGTGTGGCCCTCCAGATGTTGCAAAACTACAAATCCCAGCATGCCCTGACAGCCAACAGCTGTCTGGGCATGCTGGGAGTTGTAGTTTAGCAACATAAGGAGGCTCACAGTTTACAGAAATCACTGCATGGTGACAATCAGATATCCAAGACAGCTGATGTCCCCTAGACAGGAGCACTAGGATGGGTATGGGGGGGTTATAGGGGTCTGTTTGATGTTTTATTTCACACAGAGCTCACACAGCTCCAATCTCCTCACAGATCTCCCTACACTGAGGAGATCGGAGCTGTGAAAGGCAGTTTTTTTCAACTGCCTCTGTTGTGATTGGTCAATCTGGATTGATTGACCAATCACAACAATCAGGGGGCCAGGCCAGCCATGGGGAGACCCGCGGACGATGTCTGTGATGATCAGCTGTCTATGAAAGCTGAAGTCACTTCAATGTCACAGCATGTTTCCATGTTTACATGCTGTGACAGTTTAGCTTCAGGACGAGCCGGCTCATCTAACGCGGCAAGTACTCGCTGATTAGGACGATCAATTAATACTGATCGGTAATATCGACAATCTACTTCTCTGGTCTGACAACGTCACAAAATGTGGGCTCAAAATTGAGCAAAAAAGCCCCCAGAGTACGGATATTCATGGTGCGGCATAGTATGTTTTTAATACTTTTTTTTATTTCTGAGGACGGTGGATGGGACCAGAGCATTTTTTGCACATCTGACCACTGTCACTTTAAGCATTACTAACTCTGGAATGCTTTTACTTATGAAGTTGATTCCGAGATAGTTTTTTCGTGACATATTCTACTTTATCATAGTGGTAAGTTTTCGTCAATACTTGCATCATTTCTTGGTAAAAAATTCCAAAATTTGAAAATGTTGCTTTTTTTTTAACCTTGAAGCTCTCTGCTTGTGAGGAAAATAGACATACCAAATAAATTATATGTTGATTCACATATACAATCTCTTCATGTTTGCATCATAAAGTTGACATGTTTTTTTTTTTTACTTTTGGAAGACATCAGTGGGCTTCAAAGTTCAGCAGCAATTTTCAAATTTTTCTCAAAATTTTCAAAATCTGAATTTTTCAGGGACCAGTTCAGATTTGAAGTGGATTTGAGGGGTCTTCATATTAGAAATACCCCATAAATTACCCCATTATAAAAATTGCACCCATCAAAGTGTACAAAATTATATTCAGAATGTTTGTTAACCCTTTAGGTGTTTCACAGGAATAGCTGTAAGTTTAAGGAGAAAATTGAAGACCCAGTATTTACACCCCACTGGCGTTTGACAGATCTTTGGAACAGTAGGCTGTGCAAATGAAAAATTACAATTTTCATTTTCAAGGACCACTGTTCCAAAAATCTGTCAGACACCTGTGGGGCGTAAATGCTCACTGTACCCCTTATTACATTATGTGAGGGGTGTAGTTTCCAAAATAGGGTCACATGTGGGGGCTTTGTAAACACACGTGGCCTTCAATTCCGGACAAAATTTATCTTTAAAAAGCCCAATGGTGCTCCTTCTCTTCTGAGCATTGTAGTTCACCCGCAGAGCACTTTACATCCACATATGGGGTATGTTCTTACTCAGAAGAAATGGGGTTACAAATTTTGGGGGGCTTTTTCATATTTTCCCTTGTGAAAATGAAAAATTTAGGTTAACACCAGCATATTATGTTTAGTTTTTTTTTTCTCATTTTCCCATCCAAATTTAATGAAAAATTTTCAAACACCTGTGGGGTGTTAAGGCTCACTGTACCCCTTGTTACGTTCCGTGAGGGGTGTAGTTTCCAAAATGAGCCGCTGTAAAATCAGCCACCCCTGTGCAAATCACCAAATTAGACCTCAAATGTACATAGTGCGCTCTCACTCCTGAGCCCTGCTGTGCGTCCGCAGAAAATTTTACGGCCACATATGGGGTATTTCCGTGCTCAGGAGAAATTGCGTTACAAATTTTGGGGGTCTTTTTTTCCTTTTACTGCTTGTGAAAATAAAAAGTAGGGGGCAACACCAGCAGGTTTGTGTAAACATTTTTTTTTTTTTTTTTTTTACACTAACAGGCTAGTGTAACCCCCAACTTTTCCTATTCATAAGGGGTAAAAGGAGAAAAAGACCCCCACGCCAGTGATTCCAAACAGGGTGCCTCCAGCTGTTGCTAAACTCCCAACATGCCTGGACAGTCAGTGGCTGTCCGGAAATGCTGGGAGTTGTTGTTTTGCAGCAGCTGGAGGCTCTGTTTTGGAAACACGGCCATACGATAAGTTTCTCATTTTTATTGGGGGGAGGGGGACAGTGTAAGGGGTGTATATGTAGTGTTTTACCCTTTATTATGTAGTGTAGTGTTTTTGGGGTACATTCGCACTGGCAGAGGTTTTCGTTGAGTTTCCCACTAGGAGTTTGGGCTGTGGCGAAAAATTTGCCGCAGCTCAAACTTGAAGCAGAAAATTCACTGTAAACTCGCCCATGTGAATGTACCCTGTACAATCACATGGGGAGGCAAACCTCCAGCTGTTTCAAAACTACAACTCCCAGCATGCACTGACAGACCATGCATGCTGGGAGATGTACTTTAGCAATAGCTGGAGGCACACTGGTTGGAAAATCTTCAGTTAGGTTCTGTGACCTGACTCAGTACTTTCCAAACAGTGTGCCTCCAGCTTTTGCAAAACTACGATTCCCAGCATGTACTGATCACCAAAGGGCATGCTGGGATTTGTAGTTTTGCAACAGCTGGAGGGTCACAGTTTAAGAGATCGCTGTACAGTGATCTCCAAACTGAGGCCCTCCAGATGTTGCAAAACTAGATATCCCAGCATGCCCAGACAGCAAACTGCTGTGTAGGCATGCTAGGAGTTGTAGTTTTGCAACATCTGGAGGGCTCCAGTTTAGAGACCACTGTATAGTGGTCTCAGACTGTAGACCTCCAGATGTTGCCAGGCAACTCACCAGCTTCCGTAGGATCCAAGGAGCCGCATCGCCTTTCTCCTCTTCTGCCGCCGATCACCCCCATCGATTGCCGCCTGCTACCGCCGTCCATGAGTAATTAAACTTCGGCGGCGGTCCCTGTCAGTTTCCCCATTCTGCCCAGCCTACTGTGGGTGGGCAGAACAGGGAAACCAAAAGTTAACCCCCCGCCCCCGATTTGCTATTGGTTGTCGCTTCTTGATGACCAATAGTAGGGATAGGAGGGGTGGCACCCCTGCCACCTCACTCCTATCCCTTCAGGGGGATCGTGGGTGTCTCGGACAACCGATATCCCCCTTATATTCCGGGTCACCATAGACCCGTATGACCCAGAATTGGCGACATGTTGCATGGGATGCCTGCTGAATGATTTCAGCAGGCATCCCGGTTCAGTCCCCAACCGGTGCGCGGCGGGGACTTAAATTCCCATGGGCGTATGTATACGCCCTGGGTACTTAACGATCAAAAACCCAGGGTGTATCCATACGCCCTGGGTCCTTAAAGAGTTAAGGGGTTAATAATAATAATAATAGTAATTAAAATAATGATATTGTTTCTACCATATCCACTTATCCAGAGATATTATGCTAGAGTTATATTGTCATCCTCCATTACTGGGAATCCACCTCTCCCCTTCTACAGATCTCTGATTCCTTAATCATCCAATAGGGGGGCTTGTTTTCCCACTTATGTGCAAAATCCATGTGGACAATATCTTCTGTCTCCATTACAAGCTGTATGTCCAATATGGGAAATGTGCCTTGAATTATGCAGCTCCTCGCTCACTTGTTAATGTATCAAGTGACCCAGAGCCCACCACGTGGAGGTGGCTGCATTTCGGGCTCCTCCCCACCCCCACCCCCAACCATATGCAGACCTTGTGTGACCCAATCAGCATCTTGTTAAACTGGTTCACATTGATCGTCAATGGCCTTTGCTGTAATACTTCTTAGCTGTGTATGTAGGAAGTAAAATGGCATCTTGAATGTGGTCATCATGCCGGTTACTGTCCGCTTGGCCATGGCCCATGCTCCAACCCAAACATTGGATACATAATGGGGCCACTTCAGTTTGCTTTTAGCATATTGCCAAGTCCGCTGCAGCCAAGACACTTTGGGCTCCGAGGCATCTTCAGAGGTTGTTGGTAAATCCATCTGGTTATCCGCCATGGTGACTGTCACATGATCGCTGTGCCTGGATTCATGTGGGTCTGAATTGTCACCTAAAGCCATGTCAATAGCCACATCTGCTCGCTGACCACGGTGCTTAATCTTCTTCCCAGGTATTTTATGGATCTCATAATATGGTGGAGTGACCTTATAATGATATAGGTTAGTATACCGCCAAAGGAAACTCGTCACGTAATGTATGAGACACACGACAGGCACCGAGAGAACTGGGATATCTGCAAAATAGCAAAAGCATACAATATATTAGACCTATATTCATTTATTTATGAATATATATATATATATATATATATATATAGATATGTGTGTGTTCACACAAAATCATTTATCTCACAGGAGTAAACCTTTACCCAATTGCTGTAAGAGACTTAAAAGGGTACTCTGCCCCTAGACATCTTATCCCCTATGTAAAGGATAGGGGATAAGATGTCTGATCGCCGGGGTCCCGCAGCTGGGACCCCAGTGATCTCTGTGCAGCACCCAGCCTTTATTCAGAACACTGGGTGACAGGGTCGTAACGTCACAGCCGCGCCCCTCGTGACATCATGCCACACCCCCTCCCATAGACTTACATTGAGGGGGCGTGGCTGTGATGTCATGACCCCCACCACCCGCTCCAAGCATTCAGAACTCTACTATATTAACTTTACACTAATACATTCATGTTAAATCCATTTATAAACTGAAATTTTGGAAGTTTTCATTATTCCTACCTCTTAGCTTCATGGTCGCCGTCCCTACAGGATCCTTTTGCCTAAATAGACAAAATTCTCTTCAATTTGCAAAATAAGCGCAGGTCTAGTAGGAGAATAAAAAAAAAGTTATAGAGGTCAGAAGAGGACAATTTTAAACGTACTAATTTTGGTGTAAAAGTAATAAATTTTTTTTAACAGAAGTAAAACAAAATCAAACCTTAATAAGCTGTGTATCAATTTAATCGTATGGATCTACAGAATAAATATAAGGTGTAATTTTTACCGAAAAGTGCACTGTGTAGAATCTGAACCCCCTAAAAAAAAAAAAATCAGAATGGAGTTTTTTTTTTTCCCCCTAGTTTTGCCGTAGATTTTGTGGTGAAATGATTGTTGTCATTACAAAGTACAATAGGTGGCACAAAAAAACAGCCCTTATAGGACTGTGTATGTAGAAAATTGAAAGTGTTATGATTTTAAGAAGGTGAGGAGGAAAAAACTAAGTGCAAAAATGAAAAAACCTGTCCTGAAGGGGTTAAAAATATATAAATACCGTATATCCCGGCGTATAAGATGACTTTTTAACCCCAAATTTTCTTCTGAAAAGCCGGGGGTCGTCTTATACGCCGGGTATTGAGGTCCGGGATAGGAAAACTTCTGATTATCTGCCCGGGCCGGCTCCTGTGTGTAGCTGCAGGCGGGGGCCGGCCAGAGCAAGTAAAAACTAATACTGTATACTAAAAACCAGGGTGCCTCCAGCTGTTGTGAAACTACAACTCCCAGCACGGCAAAGTTGGGGGTCGTCTTATACGCCAAGTCATCTTATACGCTGGCATGGTCACTGCACCTGCACTCACATTTAAAGAAGATCTGTAGTGCTTATAACTTATCCCCCATCCTAAGGATAGGATATAAGTTATAGATCACGGGGGGGTACGAGCGATCGGGCCCCCCGCCATCTTCTGTACGGGGCCACAGTTATGTACAGGAAAGGGGGCGTTCCGTCCCCGCTTGACGCGGCAACGGGCACGCCCCTCCATGTATTTCTATGGGAGTCATGGAAGGGCGTGCCGGCTGCCGCGTCATGCGGGAACAGAATGCCCCCTTTCCTGTTCATTGCCACGGCCCCATACAGGAGATCGCGGGGGGCCCCAGTGCTCGGACCCCCCCGCGATTTATAACTCATCCCCTATCCTTAGGTTGGGGTATAAGTTATAAGCACTAAAGATCTCCTTTAACCTGTTGGGGACGGAGGGCATACCTATACGCCCTCCGCCCACCACCTTTCTATAATGCGGGGCCACGCCGTGGCCCAGCGTCATAGCGGGTCGGGCCAGGCCCCTAACAACAGCCGGGAGCCGAGGCTAATAGCGAGCAGCACTGATCGTGGTTTCGCGCGCTATTAACCCTTTAGATGCAGCGTTCAACTTGATCACTGTCCGAACGCCGAATGATTGCTCAGTGCCTGAGATCCAGGTATGAGCAGTCAAGCGGCAGAATCATTGATCAATGGTTTCCTATGAGAAACCATTGATCAATGTAAAAGATCAGTGTGTGCAGTGTTATAGGTCCCTATGGGAGCTATAACATTGGAAAAAAAAAGTGAAAAATGCTTGAATCACCCCCCTTTTTCCTTAAAAAAAAAATCCAAAAACTGTGTAAATAAACATATATGGTATCGCCGCATGCAGAAATGTCGGAATTATAAAAATATATAGTTAATTAAACCGCACAGTCAATGGTATACGTGCAAAAAATAAGCCATCATATGGATTTTGTGGGGTTGTGATCTTTAAAAGGTAAGGAGGAAAAAACGAAAGTGCAAGAACGGGAAAACCCTCCGTACCCAAGGGGTTAATCCCTGGACATGTTTTATTCATATGGTTATGCTTGTATGGGCACTTAATCTGTGATTTGTTGTTTTCATCAGTACCACATTTGTGTATATGTGATTTTTGATGACTTTTTATTCCTTTTTTTTTTTCCGGGATGTGATCACAATTCAGCATTGGACTTTGTTATTTTTATGTTTTATGTCGTTCACCGTATGGAGTCATTAACGTTATATTTTAGTCATTCAGACTATTCTACCAAATATGTTGATTTATTTTATTTAAAAAAAATATTTTTTTTTGTTAAATGGGAAAAGAGGGGGAATTCATTTTTTTATTGGAGGAGGCACTTATTCCCTTTATTAAACTGTAACAGTTAATAGCTATATTTTGATTTTTAACCCCTTAAGGATGCAGCTCATTTTCACCTTAACAACACGGCCCTTTTTTGCAAATCTGACCACTGTCACTTTATATATGAATAACTCTGGAATGATTTTACTTTTCATTCTGATTCTGAGATTGTTTTTTCGTGACATATTCTACTTTAACATAGTGGTAATTTTTGTCGTTACTTGCATCTTTTCTTGGTGAAAAATCCCAAAATTTTGAAAATTTAGCATTTTTCTGCCTGTAAGAAAAATGGACATTCCAAATTATATATTGATTCACAAATACAATGGGGGACATTTATCAAGGGATTTAGAGCTCTTTTTTTGCTTACAAAAGTCGCAGAAAAAGTTGCATTAGCACTTAAACAATTTTTTGTGCGACTTTTGGCTGTAAGCAAAAAGCTACAAAAAAGCGTACGAAAGTAAATTTTATTTTTTACTTTTCAGTGGTCAGGGATTTATCAAGTGCGAAAGTCGCATAAAAAGTCGCAAGCCCTCAAAAACTGCATAAATATAAGCCAGCTCGGAGCTGGCACACAAAACGGCTTTTGAGAGCAAATTTTATATTTCCCGCTGGCAGCCGTGATCACAGCTCCAGCGGGAAATATATTGCAACTGTACAAAGGAGCCCGGGCTGGCATCACTCTGCAGCCGCCCAGCTCTGTCTGATTCTAACCCCGCTACCCTAACATAATGACATCCCCCCCTTGTTTCCCACCCGCCTGCGCTGCACATCTCCCATCTGTCTGCTACCTGTTGCAAGACTACAACTCCCAGCATGTCCATACAGTGAGGGCATGCTGGGAGTTGTAGTATTGTAGCGGGCGGACAATGTGCGGCGCGGGCGGGTGGAAGACAAGGGGGGTGGGGGTTATATAAAGCAGTGTCCCCATCCCCATCATTGTATTAGGGTAGCGGGGATAGAATCGGAGGAACCCGGGCGGCTGAAGACTGATTCCAGCCTGGGCTCCTTTTAACAAACCTCGGCGCAGCAGAGTTTCTATTTCCCTTAATGTAATTTCATATTTCCCGCTGGGTCCCGTAATTGGCCAGGACCGAGCAGCCAATCACGGGAAATTTGATATTACATTAGGGACTAAAAGCTCCGTGGCTCCGCTAGATGTTAAAAGGAGCCCGGGCTGGCATCAGTCTGCACCCTCCCGGGCTCCTAAGATATCCTGCGGCACCGTGGTAAGGTGCCCGGGCTAACCTCACTTCAGCCGCCCGGGCTCCGTCAACTTTTATTTCCGCAGCGCCTGGTAAGGAGCCCGGGCTGACATAACTCAGCTGCCCCCCACGGGACTCCCACAGCCGTCAGGGAGATGTGTAGGTGCCGTCCCTGTCATCCCTCAGCACTGCGGTACACACCGAGAGATGGCAGGGACGGCTTCTGCACATCTCCCTGCCTGGCTGAGGGAGTCCCGGGCGGCTGCAGTGTTATGTCAGCCCGGGCTCCTTACTACAGCGCCGCAGAGTTTGGTGTAATTTCAAATTTCCCACTGGGTCCCTTGTCACGTGACGACAGGAAATATGAAATTACAGTGATTCTCTGATCACTGCAGCCAAGGAGCGGAGCGCATTACCACCCTCTTCCCTGGCTGGCACGACTACAACTCCCAGCATGTCCTTACAGGAAGGGCATGCTGGGAGAGTTGTGTGCGTGGGGGGGGGGTGACAAGCTTGTCACCTGCCCCCCTGCCGCACAACTTCAACTCCCAGCATGCCCTTACAGTAAGAGCATGCTGGGAGTTGTAGGGGGGGGGGGTGACAATCTCCCACACCACATGACTACAACTCCCAACATGCCCTTACTGTAAGGACATGCTGGGAGTTGTAGTTGTGTGGCAGGTGACAGGCTTTTCACCTGCCCCCCTAAAACTCCCAGCATGCCCTTACAGTAAGGATATGCTGGGAGTTTTATTCATGTGGTGCAGGAGATGGCTACCCCCGCCCCCCCCCCCCCACACACACACACTACAACTCCCAGCATATCCTTACTGTAAGGGCATGCTGGGAGTTGTAGGGGGGCGGGTGACAAGCCTGTCACCTGCCCTCTGCCGCACAAATACAACTCCCAGCATGTCCTTATAATAATGATATGCTGGGAGTTGTAGTGTGTGCGTGGGGGGGGGGGTAACAATCTCCCGCACGACATGACTACAACTCCCAGCATATCCTTACTGTAAGGGCATGCTGTGAGTTGTAGTCATGTGGTGCGGGAGATTGTCACCCCCCCTACAACTCCCAGCATGCTCTTACTGTAAGGGCATGCTGGGAGTTGTAGTCAGGCGCGGACGGGTGACAATAAATGTATTAACCTATTTTTCTTTTTTTCTCCTCATTTCAGATCCATGTATCCTGTGGACTACTTCGGATTTGGTGGACTGCTTCAATGACCAGCGTCTTTTTTAACCCCTTCCCGCAGAATGTCATATATATACGCGGGTTGTGCAGTGCGTTCGGGCATCCCGGCGTTTATAAATGACATTCAGTTAACCCGGCGATGCGCAGCATCGCACGGGTTAACTGGCAGAAGTCCCGCTGTTTCCAGCAGGGGACAACTTCTGCTTCACCCCCAGGACCATCCATTGATGGTCCTGGTCAGCGATCACTGTGATTGGTCCCTGTGGACCAATCACAGTGATCTGGGGTGAAAGTTCAGATCCCCCGCACTGCCCGCCCCTGGAAGTCGGGCAGAACGGGGGACGATGGCTGCGGGGGCTCGCAGGGACCTGCGGCATAGGGGGGGAACATCAGGGGACCGGCGGCCTTACCTGGCGGGACCGAGGAGCAGCGGCAGGACCGGCCACATGGACGAGCAGCGACGGGACCGGCAGGTAAGTATATGGTCCTCAGTGAAGATCTTCACTGCTGCTTCTAGGAGTCTGAAAACTATAACTCCCAGCACGCCTAGACAGCCTTTGGCTGTCTGGGGATGCTGGGAGTTGTAGTTTTGCAACATCTGGAGGGCCCCAGTTTGGAGACCATTGTATAATGGTCTCCAATCTGTGCTCTTCCAGCTGTTGCAAAACTACAACTCCCAGTATGCACTGACTGTCCAGGCATGCTGGAAGTTTTAGTTCAGCAACATCTGGCCCTTCAGATGTTGCCGAACTACAACTCCCAGCATTCGCTTCAGCTGTCTGGGCATGCTGGGAGTTGTAGTTTTGCAACAACTGGAGACACACTGGTTGGGAAACAATGTTTCTAACTCAGTGTTTCCTAACCTGTGTGCCTCCAGCTGTTGCAAAACTATAACTCCCAGCATGCACTAACAGACCATGCATGCTGGGAGTTGTAGTTTTGCAACATCTGGAGGGGCCCAGTTTGGAGACCATTGTATAATGGTCTCCAATCTGTGCTCTTCCAGCTGTTGCAAAACTACAACTCCCAGTATGCACTGACTGTCCAGGCATGCTGGGAGTTTTAGTTCAGCAAAATCTGGCCCTTCAGATGTTGCCGAACTACAACTCCCAGCATGCCCTTCAGCTGTCTGGGCATGCTGGGAGTTGTAGTTTTGCAACAACTGGAGACACACTGGTTGGGAAACATTGTCTGTTTCTAACTCAGTGTTTCCTAACCTGTGTGCCTCCAGCTGTTGCAAAACTATAACTCCCAGCATGCATGCTGGGAGTTGGGGTTTTGCAACAGCTGGTGACCCCCCCCCTGTGAATGTACAGGGTACATTCACATGGGCGAGGCTTTTACAGTGGGTTTATCGCATCTTGAGATGCAGCAAATTTTGCGTCGGGAAACTCGCTGTAATCCCCCGCCCATGTGACTGTACCCTAAAAACACTACACTACACTAACACAAAATAAAATAAAAAGTTAAAAACACTACATATACACATACCCCTACACAGCCCCCCTCCCCCAAGAAGAACGTCCGGTACGCCACTGTTTCCAAAGCAGAGCCTCCAGCTGTTGAAAAACAACAACTCCCAGTATTGCCGGACAGCCGTTGACTGTCCACGCATGCTGGGAGTTTTGCAACAGCTGGAGGCACCCTGTTTGGGAATCACTGGCGTAGAATACCCCTATGTCCACCCCTATGCAAATCCCTAATTTAGGCCTCAAATGCGCACGGCGCTCTCACTTTGGAGCCCTGTCGTATTTCAAGGCAACAGTTTAGGGCGACATATGGGGTATCGCCGTACACGGGAGAAATTGGGTTACAAGGTTTGGGGGGCTTTTTCTTCTTTAACCCTTCATGAAAAGGAAATGTTGGGGTCTACACCACAATGTTAGTGTAAAAAAATTTCATTTTTTACACTAACATGCTGATGTTGCCCTATACTTTACATTTTCAGAAGAGGTAAAAGGGAAAAAAGCCCCCCAAAATTTGTAATGCAATTTCTCCCGACTACAGAGATACCCCATATGTGAGCGCAAAGTGCTCTGGGGGCGCACAACAAGGCCCAGAAGGGAGAGCGCACCATGTACATTTGAGGTGATTTGCACAGGGGTGGCTGATTGTTACAGCGGTTTTGACAAACGCAAAAAAAAAAAAAACCCACATGTGACCCCATTTCGGAAACGACACCCCTCACGGAATGTAATGAGGGGTGCAGTGAGAATTTACCCCCCACAGGTGTTTGACGGATCTTTGGAACAGTGGTCCGTGAAAATGGAAACTTGTACAGCTCACTGTTCCAAAGATCTGTCAGACACCAGTGGGGGGCAAATGCTCACTGTACCCCTTGTTACGTTCCTCAAGGGGTTTTGTTTCCAAAATGGTATGCCATGTGGGTTTTTTTTGCTGTTCTGGCACCAGAGGGGCTTCCTAAATGCGATATGCCCCCCGAGCAAAATTTGCTCTCAAAAAGCCAAATATGACTCCTTCTCTTCTGAGCATTGTAGTTCGCCCATAGTGCACTTCAGGTCAACTTATGGGGTACCTCTATACTCAGAAGAGAAGGGGTTACAAATATTGGGGGGTATTTCCTGCTATTAACCCTTGCAAAAATGTGAAATTTGGGGGGAAACACACATTTTAGTGGAAAATGTTTTTATTTTTTTTTACATATGCAAAAGTCGTGAAACACCTGTGGGGTAATAAGGCTCACTTTATTCCTTATTACATTCCTCAAGGGGTCTAGTTTCCAAAATGGTATGCCATGTGTTTTTTTTTTTGCTGTTCTGGCACCATAGGGGCTTCCTAAATGCGATATGCCCCCCGAGCAAAATTTGCTCTCAAAAAGCCAAATATGACTCCTTCTCTTCTGAGCATTGTAGTTCGCCCATAGTGCACTTCAGGTCAACTTATGGGATACCTCCATACTCAGAAGAGAAGGGGTTACAAATATTGGGGGGTATTTCCTGCTATTAACCCTTGGAAAAATGTGAAATTTGGGGGGAAACACACATTTTAGTGAAAAAAAATAATTTTTTTTTTACATATGCAAAAGTCGTGAAACACCTGTGGGGTATTAAGGCTCACTTTATTCCTTGTTATGTTCCTCAAGGGGTCTAGTTTCCAAAATGGTATGCCATGTGAGGGTTTTTTGCTGTTCTGGCACCATAGGGGCTTCCTAAATGCAACATGCCCCCCAAAAACCATTTCAGAAAAACGTACTCTCCAAAATTCCCTTATCGCTCTTTCCCTTCTGAGCCCTCTACTGTGCCCGCCGAACACTTTACATAGACATTTGAGGTATGTGCTTACTCAAGAGAAATCGGGCTACAAATATAAGTATACATTTTCTCCTTTTACCCCTTGTAAAAATTCAAAAATTGGGTCTACAAGAACATGCGAGTGTAAAAAATGAAGATTGTGAATTTTCTCCTTCACTTTGCTTCTATTCCTGTGAAACACCTAAAGGGTTAAAATGATGACTGAATGTCATTTTGAATACTTTGGGGGGTGCAGTTTTTATAATGGGGTCTTTTGTGGGGTATTTCTAATAAGAAGACCCTTCAAATCCACTTCAAACCTGAACTGGTCCCTGAAAAATAGTGAGTTTGAAAATTTTGTGAAAAATTGGAAAATTGCTGCTGAACTTTGAAGCCCTCTGGTGTCTTCCAAAAGTAAAAACTTTTCACTTTTATGATGCAGACATAAAGTAGACATATTGTATATGTGAATAAAAAAAAAATTTTTTGTAAAAAAAAGCAGAGAGCTTCAAGCAGAGAGCTTCAAAGTTAGAAAAATGCAAAATTTTCAAATTTTTCATCAAATTTTAGGATTTTTCACAAGGAAAGGATGCAAGTTACCACAAAAATTTACCACCATGTTAAAGTAGAATATGTCACGAAAAAACAATCTCGGAATCAGAATGATAACTAAAAGCATTCCAGAGTTATTAATGTTTAAAGTGACAGTGGTCAGATGTGCAAAAAACGGTCTGGTCCTTAAGGCCAAACTGTTTAATGTTAATGTTTTTTGGAATACATTTTTTTTTAAACGTGTTTTTTTTTAATTACTTGAAAGGCTTAGTAGTGGAAGCTGTCTAATAGACGGAATCCATTACTAAGCCTATGCTTAGTGTTAGCCCCCAACACAGCTAGCGCTAACCTCCAATTATTACCCCGGTACCCACCGCCACAGGGGTGCCGGGAAGAGCCGGTACCAATAGGCCCGGAGGATCAAATATGGCGCTCCTGGGCCTAGGTGGTAACGGGCTGGCGTTAATTAGGCTGGGGAGGGCCAGTAACAATGGTCCTCGCCCACCCTGGTAACATCAGGCTGTTGCTGCTTGGTTGGTATTTGGCTGAAAATAAAAATAGGGGGAACCCTATAGTTACATAGTTACATAGTTAGTACGGTCGAAAAAAGACATATGTCCATCAAGTTCAACCAGGGAATTAAGGGGTAGGGGTGTGGCGCGATATTGGGGAAGGGATGAGATTTTATATTTCTTCATAAGCATTAATGTTATTTTGTTCCAGGAATGTATCTAATCCTGTTTTAAAGCTGTTAATTGTTCCAGCTGTGACCAGTTCCTGACGTAGACCGTTCCATAAATTCACAGTCCTCACGGTAAAGAAGGCGTGTCGCCCCTTTAGACTAAACCTTTTCTTCTCCAGACGGAGGGAGTGCCCCCTCGTCCTTTGGGGGGGTTTAACCTGGAACAGTTTTTCTCCATATTTTTTGTATGGGCCATTAATATACTTATATATGTTTATCATATCCCCCCTTAAACGTCTCTTCTCAAGACTAAACAATTGTAACTCCTTTAATCGTAGCTAAGATGTTCCATGCCCCATATTAGTTTAGTCGCGCGTCTCTGCACCCTTTCCAACTCCGCAGTGTCCCTTTTATGGACAGGTGCCCAAAACTGAACAGCATATTCCAGGTGAGGCCGTACCAATGCTTTATAAAGGGGGAGTATTATGTCCCTGTCCCTTGAGTCCATGCCTCTTTTTATACATGACAATATCCTGCCGGCTTTGGAAGCAGCAGCCTGACATTGCATGCTATTCTGTAGTCTGTGATCTACAAGTACACCCAGATCCTTCTCTACCAGTGACTCTGACAGTTTAATCCCCCCTAAGACATACGACGCATGCAGGTTATTAGTACCCAGATGCATAACTTTACATTTATCCACATTGAACCTCATTTGCCAAGTGGATGCCCAGACACTTAGTCTATCCAAGTCATCTTGTAACTTATGCACATCCTCTATAGACTGTACTGTGCTACAAAGCTTGGTGTCATCTGCAAAGATAGAAACAGAGCTGTTAATACCATCCTCTATATCATTAATAAATAAATTAAACAACAGCGGGCCCAGTACTGAACCTTGGGGTACACCACTAATAACCGGGGACCAATCAGAGTACGAATCATTGACCACCACTCTCTGGGTACGATCCATGAGCCAGTGTTCAATCCAGTTACAAACTAAAATTTCCAAACCCAAAGACCTTAACTTACCTGTCAGACGTCTATGAGGGACAGTATCAAATGCTTTAGCAAAATCCAGAAACACTATATCCACAGCCATTCCTCTGTCAAGGCTTCTACTCACCTCTTCATAAAAGCAAATTAGATTGGTTTGACAACTTCTATCCTTAGTAAACCCATGCTGGCTATCACTTATAATACAATTATCCCCTATGTATTCCTGTATGTAATCCCTTATAAGTCCTTCAAACAATTTACCCACAATGCACGTTAAACTTACCGGTCTATAGTTTCCTGGGGAAGACCTAGAGCCCTTTTTGAAGATTGGCACCACATTCGCCTTGCGCCAGTCCCTTGGCACAATACCAGACACCAGAGAATCTCTAAATATCATGAACAGGGGTACAGATATTACTGAACTTACCTCTCTAAGAACTCTTGGGTGTAGTCCATCCGGTCCTGGGGATTTGCTTACATTTATATCACTTAACTTACATTGTACCATCTCTACACTAAGCCAGTTCAGTACATTACATGTTGTGTTACCAGCACTGACCTGGCCAATGTCAGCTCCTTCTTCCATAGTGTATACAGAACTAAAGAACCCATTCAGTAGCTCCGCCTTCTCTTGATCGCCTGTGACAACCTCGCCATTATCATTATTAAGGGGTCCTACATGCTCTGTCTTTGGTTTTTTTGCATTTATATATCTAAAAAAATATTTAGGATTAGTTTTGCTTTCTTTGGCCACCTGTCTCTCATTTTGAATTTTTGCTGTTTTTATTACATATGCGTTTTTTTTTTTTTTTTTTAATAATTATTCATGCAAAACAAAGATAAGGTTCCCCCTATTTTTATCCAAATACCAACCAAGCAGCAACAGCCTGATGTTACCAGGGTGGGCAAAGACCATTGTTACTGGCCCTCCCAAGCCTAAATAACACCAGCCTGTTACCGCCTAGGCTCAGGAGCGCCATATTTGAGGCTTTGGGCCTGGTGGTACCGGCTCCTCCCAGCACCCCTGTGGTGGTGGGTACCGGGGAAATAATTGGGGTTTAGCACTAGCTGTTTTGGGGGCTAATGCTAAGCCTCAGCTTAATAATGGACTCTGTCTATAATACTGCTTCCACTACTAAGCATGCCAAGTAAATAAAAAAAAAACATCACATTTAAAAAAAATGTATTCCAAAAAAACACTCCCCCAAAAGTCCTCATTAACCATTTTATTAACATTAAACCAAAAAAATGCTAATCACTGCACTCCCCTGAATCTAAAGTAATCCACAAGATACACGGATCTGAAATGAGAAGACAAAAAATTAGTTAGTACATTTAGAGGAAAAAAACAAAGTGGTAAAAAGGGAAAAAAAAAACATACATACCGTATATACTCGAGTATAAGCCGAGTTTTTCAGCACGATTTTTCGTGCTGAAAACACCCCCCTCGGCTTATACTCGAGTGACCTATCCGCCCTCAGTGGTCTTCAACCTGCGGACCTCCAGATGTTTCAAAACTACAACTCCCAGTAAGCCAGGGCAGCCATCGGCTGTCCGGGCGTGCTGGGAGTTGTAGTTTTGAAACCTCTGGAGGTCCGCAGGTTGAAGACCACTGCGGCCTTTGACATCATCCAGCCCCCCCTCTCACCCCCTTTAGTTCTGTACTCACCTCCGCTCGGCGGGACGGTGCTCTACTGGTCCGGTGCTGCAGGACTGTGCGGTGGGAGGTCGTCCGGTGGGATAGTGGTTCCGGGCTGCCATCTTCACCGTGGGGGCCTCTTCTCCGCTCTTCGGGCCCGGAATAGTCACATTGCCTTGAGGACAACGCAGGGGGAGGTTCATTACCAACGTCAGTCTGCGTTGTCGTCAAGGCAACGCCTCTATTTCGGGCCCGAAGCGCGGAGAAGAGGCCCCCCCGGTGAAGATGGCAGCCCGGAACCACTATCCCACCGGACGACCTCCCCACCGGACAGTACTGCAGCACCGGACCAGCGGAGCACCGTCCCGCCGAGCGGATGTGAGTACAGAACTAAAGGGGGTGAGAGGGGGGGCTAGATGATATTGAAGGCCGCAGTGGTCTTCAACCTGCGGACCTCCAGAGGTTTCAAAACTACAACTCCCAGCAAGCCCGATGGCTGCCCGGGCTTGCTGGGAGTTGTAGTTTTGAAACCTCTGGAGGTCCGCAGAAGACCACTGTATCAGACATTGACAAGCGGTGATGATGAAGGTGGGGGGGGGGGGCTGATGACAAGGGGATGATGACAAGGGGATGATAAAGGGGGGGGGTGTGGGATGATGACAAGGGGATGATGAAGGGGGGGTTTGGGATTATGACAAGGGGATGATGAAGGGAGTGGGGATGATGACAAGGGGATGATGAAGGGGGGGTGTGGGATTATGACAAGGGGATGATGAAGGGAGTGGGGATGATGACAAGGGGATGATGACAAGGGGATGATGAAGGGGGGGTGTGGGATTATGACACGGGGATGATGAAGGGGTGGGGATGATGACAAGGGGATGATGACAAGGGGATGATGAAGGGGGGGTGGGATTATGACAAGGGGATGATGAAGGGAGTGTGGGATTATGAAAAGGGGATGATGACAAGGGGATGATGAAGGGGGTGGAGATGATGACAAGGGGATGATGACAAGGGGATCGGCTGTCCGGGCTTGCTGGGAGTTGTCGTTTTGAAACCTCTGGAGGTCCGCAGGTTGAAGACCACTGCGGCCTTTGACATCATCCAGCCCCCCCTCTCACCCCCTTTAGTTCTGTACTCACCTCCGCTCGGCGGGACGGTGCTCCGCTGGTCCGGTGCTGCAGGATTTCCCCACCGGACAGTTCTGCAGCACCGGACCAGCGGAGCACCGTCCCGCCGAGCGGATGTGAGTACAGAACTAAAGGGGGTGAGAGGGGGGGCTAGATGATATTAAAGGCCGCAGTGGTCTTCAACCTGCGGACCTCCAGAGGTTTCAAAACTACAACTCCCAGCAAGCCCGGACAGCCGATGGCTGCCCGGGCTTGCTGGGAGTTGTAGTTTTGAAACCTCTGGAGGTCCGCAGAAGACCACTGTATCAGACATTGACAAGCGGTGATGATGAAGGTGGGGGGGGGGGGGCTGATGACAAGGGGATGATGAAGGGGGGGTGTGGGATGATGACAAGGGGATGATGAAGGGGGGGGATTATGACAAGGGGATGATCAATTGGGGGTGTGGGATTATGAAGGGGGTGGGGATGATGACAAGGGGATGATGACAAGGGGATGATGAAGGGAGTGGGGATGACGACAAGGGGATGAGGACAAGGGGATGATGAAGGGGGGGTGTGGGATTATGACAAGGGGATGATGAAGGGGGGTGGGGATTATGAAAAGGGGATGATGACAAGGGGATGATGAAGGGGGTGGGGATGATGACAAGGGGATGATGAAGGGGGGTGTGTGGGATGATGACAAGGGGATGATGAAGGGGGGGTGTGGGATGATGACAAGGGGATGATGAAGGGGGGGTGATGACAGGCCGTGATGATGAAGGGGGGGATGATGACAGGCGGTGATGATGAAGGGGGAATGATGACAGGCGGTGATGATGAAGGGGGGATGATGACAGGCGGTGATGATGAAGGGGGGATGATGACAGGGTGATGATGAAGGGGGGATGATGACAGGCGGTGATGATGAAGGGGGGATGATGACAGGGTGATGATGAAGGGGGTCTGGATGATGACAGGGGGGATGATGTATTTCCCACCCTAGGCTTATACTTGAGTCAATAACTTTTCCTGGGATTTTGGGGTGAAATTAGGGGCCTCGGCTTATATTCGGGTCGGCTTATACTCGAGTATATACGGTGTATGTATATATATATATATATATATATATATATATATATATATATAAAAATTCAAAGCTGCAAAATTGTGTTCTGTAGTCATTTATTAGTTTTTGCTTATGTGTGCAAAAAAAAAAAAAAAAATGGTATTCAAAAGTGATTTATTGGTTTTTGCTTATGTAAGCCAAATTTATCAACCCCCTGTGGTAGTTTAATAATGTGTCACACAAAAGCAAAACCAAAAGCAAGAAAAAAATGCCAACAGAACTCGATTACCAAAGCAACAATGATAAATGTCCCCGAATATGTCTACTTTATGTTTGCATCGTAAAGTTTTCATGTTTTTATTTTTTTAAGACATTAGAGGGCTTCAAAGTATAGCAGCATTTTTTCAAACTTTTCACGAAAAATAAAAAATCTGAATTTTTCAGGGACCAGTTAAGTCTGAAGTGGATTTGAGGGGCCTTTCTGTGAGAAATATACCACAAATGACCCCATTGTAGAAACTGCACCCCTCAAAGTATTCAAATGCCATTAAGAAAGTTTGTTAACCCTTTAGGTGTTTTACAGGAACAGCAGCAAAGTGGAGGAGAAAAATTAAGATTTCCATTTTTTATACTAACATGTTCATGTGGCCCAATTTTTTTTTACATTTTTGTAAGGGTTCTTAGGAGAAAAAGTCCCACAAAATTTGTAGCCCAACTTCTCTGAAGTATGGAAATACCTCATATATTGACGCAAAGTGCTCTGTGGGCCCACAACATGGCTCAAAAGGGAAAGAGCAACTGTGGGCTTTTAGAGGGTGAATATTGCTGAAATGGATTTTGGGGGGCATGTTGCATTTAGCAAGCCCCCATGGTGTCAGAACAGCAAAAAAAAAAAACACATGGCACACTATTTGGGAAACGACACCCCTCCAGGAACGTAACAAGGGGTACAGCGAACCTTAACACCTCACAGGTGTTTGACAGGTTTGCATTTAAGTTGGACGTGAAAGTGAAAAATTAGATTTTTATACCCCTTGTTATGTTCCATGAGGGATGCAGTTTCCAAAATGGGGTCACATGTGGGTATTTTTTTTGTGTGTTTATGTCAGAACCGTTGCAACTTTCAGCCACCTCTGTGCAAATCACCAATTTAGGCCTCAAATGTACATAGTGCGCTCTCACTCCTGAGCCTTGTTGTGCATCCGCAGAGCATTGTACGCCCACATATGGGGTATTTCCGTACAAATTTTGGGGGTCTTTTTTGAAAATAAAAAGTATGGGACAACACCAGCATGTTAGTGTAAAAAAACATACTGGTGTAGACCCCAACTTTTCCATTTCATAAGGGGTAAAATTAGAAAAAGCCCCCAAAATTTGTAACACAATTTCTCCCGAGTACGGAAATACCCCATATGTGTCCCTAAACCGTTTCCTTGAAATATGACAGGGCTCCAAAGTGAGAGAGCACCATGCGCATTTGAGGACTAAATTAGAGATTTGCATAGGGGAGGACCCAGATGCAAGCATTACAATTGACTCTGCTACCATAAATACCCTACAGCAGTGTTTCCCAAACAGGGTACCTCCAGCTGTGGCAAAACTCCCAGCATGCCTGGACAGTCAATGGCTGTCCGGCAATGCTGGAAGTTGTTGTTTTGCAACAGCCGGAGGCTCCTTTTTGCAAACAGTGCCGTACCAGACGTTTTAAATTTTTATGGGGGAGGGTGTACACTGTGTAAGGGTATATGTATATGTAGTGTATTACTCTTTATTTTGTGGTAGCGTAGTGTAGGGTTTTTAGGGTATATTCCCACGGGCGGGGGTTCATAGTGAGTTTCCCGCTGGGAGTTTGAGCTGCGGAGGAAAATTTTCTGCAGCTCAAATTTGTAGTGGGAAACTTACTGTAAACCCCAGCTTGTGTGAATATACCCTGTACGTTCACATCATTGGGGGGGGGGGGGGTCAAACCTCCAGCTGTTGCAAAACTTCAACTCTCAGCATGGACTCACAGACCGTGCATGCTGGGAGTTGTAGTTTTGCCACAGCTGGAGGCCCACTGGTGAGGAAAACCGTGTTAGGGAACAGACAAACTCAGTGCTTCCCCACCAGGGTGCCTCCAGCTGTTACAAAACGAACACTCCCAGCATAAACGGTCTGTCAGTGCATGCTGGGAGTTGTAGTTTTGCAACAGCTGGAGGCACACTGGTGGGGAAACACTGAGTTAGGTTCTGTTACCTTACTGTGTTTCGTCACCAGTGTGCTTCTTGCTGTGGCAAAACTACAACTCCCAGCATGCACTGATGGCCAAAGGGCATGCTGGGAGTTGTAGTTATGCAACAGCTTGAGGCACGTGTGGTGTCCCGGTACCGCATCCTATACGGTACCTGTTTATAGGTCCCCATAGCCAGAGTCCCTAGGACGTCGGGGTCCTTTTGTATAGTCCGGGCTTGCTGGGAGTTGTAATTTTGAAACCTCTGGAGGTCCGAAGGGTTGAAGACCACTGCGGCCTTCAACATCATCCAGCCCCCCCTCTCACCCCCTTTAGTTCTGTACTCACCTCCGTTCGGCGGGACAGTACTCCGCTGGTCCGGTGCTGCAGGACTGTCCGGTGTGGAGGTCGTCCGGTGGGATAGTGGTTCCGGGCTGCCATCTTTTCTTGCTTTTGGTTTTGCTTTGTGTGACACATTATTAAACTACTACAGGGGGTTGATAAATTTGGCTTACATAAGCAAAAACCAATAAATCACTTTTGAATACCATTTTTTTTTTTGCACACATAAGCAAAAACCAATAAATGACTAAAGAACACAATTTTGCAGCTTTGAAAAAAATGTGATATATATACACACACCGTATATACTCGAGTATAAGCCGACCCGAATATAGGCAGAGGCCCCTAATTTCACCCCAAAATCCCAGGAAATACATCATCACCGCCTGTCATCATCCCCCCTTCATCATCACCGCCTGTCATCATCCCCCCTTCATCATCACCGCCTGTCATCATCCCCCCTTCATCATCACCGCCTGTCATCATTCCCCCTTCATCATCACCGCCTGTCATCATCCCCCCCTTCATCATCACCGCCTGTCATCACCCCCCCCCTTCATCATCCCCTTGTCCATCCCACAACCCCCCTTCATCACCCCCTTGTCATCATCCCCTTTTCATCATCCCCACCCCCCTTCATCATCCCCTTGTAATCATCCCACACCCCCCCCCCCTTCATCATCCCCTTATCATCATCCCCTTGTCATCACCCCCACCCCCCTTCATCATCCCCTTGTCATCATCCCCTTTTCATCATCCCCACCCCCTTCATCATCCCCTTGTCATAATCCCCCCCCCCTTCATCATCCCCTTGTCATCATCCCACACCCCCCCCTTCATCATCCCCTTGTCATCATCCCCTTGTCATCAGTCCCTCCCCCCCCCCCACCTTCATCATCACCGCTTGTCAATGTCTGATACAGTGGTCTTCTGCGGACCTCCAGAGGTTTCAAAACTACAACTCCCAGCAAGCCCGGGCAGCCATCGGCTGTCCGGGCTTGCTGGGAGTTGTAGTTTTGAAACCTCTGGAGGTCCGCAGGTTGAAGACCACTGCGGCCTTCGACATCATCCAGCCCCCCCCCTCTCACCCCCTTTAGTTCTCTACTCACCTCCGTTCGGCGGGACGGTGCTCCACTGGTCCGGTGCTGCAATACTGTCCGGTGGGGAGGTCGTCCGGTGGGATAGTGGTTCCGGGCTGCCATCTTCACCGGGGGGCCTCTTCTCCGCGCTTCGAGCCCGAAATAGAGGCGTTGCCTTGACGACGACGCAGACGGACGTTGGTAATGAACATCCCCCTGCGTTGTCGTCAAGGCAACGTGACTATTCTGGGCCCGAAGCGCCCACCCCTAGTCCACCCCTAGTCACCTCTCACCCCTATAGTTATTACTCTAGTCATATGCTCCTTATTTGTGGAAGTTTAACTGTATAAAATGTACATAAATAGTTAATTACCTTTGAGAAGCGTAGCAGGACCTGCGGGTCACGTGATCAGGTAAACTCAATGGTATTTTTGCTTGAGGACCTTTGGAGGTCCCTGTGACATAATGCACTCATTTCCTTTGTGACGGTGAGGGACAGATGGCTGGACCAATCAAAACGGCCCCGCCCCTGCCCATATAAGGGCGCGGTGGCCATTAATCTCTCTTGGTTTCTGGCTGTTGACGAGAAAGGATCTGCGCTGCTGTCATCAGTGTGTCTAGGCCTTAGCCTTGCGGCGACGGCTGTTCTATTCCAAATTGCGAGTGTATCAATCACTAAACACTCTGCAAGACCACCGGACCTTATCTATCCCCTAAATCCGGACGGATCTTCGCAATATACCCTGAATTCAGAGACTATTATCTAAAGTCAAGGTCCGCAACATCTGTGTCACGATGCCGGCTGGCAGGTAGTGGATCCTCTGTGCCAGAGAGGGATTGGCGTGGACCGTGCTAGAGGATCGGTTCTAAGTCACTACTGGTTTTCACCAGAGCCCGCCGCAAAGCGGGATGGTCTTGCTGCGGCGGTAGTGACCAGGTCGTATCCCCTAGCAACGGCTCAACCTCTCTGGCTGCTGAAGATAGGCGCGGTACAAGGGAGTAGACAGAAGCAAGGTCGGACGTAGCAGAAGGTCGGGGCAGGCAGCAAGGATCGTAGTCAGGGGCAACGGCAGGAGGTCTGGAACACAGGCTAGGAACACACAAGGAAACGCTTTCACTGGCACTAAGGCAACAAGATCCGGCGAGGGAGTGAAGGGGAAGTGAGGTGATATAGGGAAGTGCACAGGTGTAAACACTAATTGGAACCACTGCGCCAATCAGCGGCGCAGTGGCCCTTTAAATCGCAAAGACCCGGCGCGCGCGCGCCCTAGGGAGCGGGGCCGCGCGCGCCGGGACAGAACTGACGGAGAGCGAGTCAGGTACGGGAGCCGGGGTGCGCATCGCGAGCGGGCGCTACCCGCATCGCGAATCGCATCCCGGCCAGAGGCGGTATCGCAGCGCCCCGGGTCCGTGGAACCGACCGGAGCGCTGCAGTGAGAGGAGTGTAGCGAGCGCTCCGGGGAGGAGTGGGGACCCGGAGCGCTCGGCGTAACAGTACCCCCCCCCTTGGGTCTCCCCCTCTTCTTGGAGCCTGAGAACCTGAGGACCAGACTTTTGTCCAGGATATTGTCCTCAGGTTCCCAGGACCTCTCTTCTGGACCACAACCCTCCCAATCCACTAAAAAGAAGGTTTTCCCTCTGACCTTTTTGGATGCTAAAATCTCTTTGACGGAGAAGATGTCCGAGGAGCCGGAGACAGGAGTGGGGGGAACAGATTTGGGAGAGAAACGGTTAATGATAAGTGGTTTAAGAAGAGAAACATGAAAGGCATTAGGAATACGAAGAGAAGGAGGAAGAAGAAGTTTGTAAGAGACAGGATTAATCTGGCGCAAAATCTTGAAAGGACCAAGATAGCGTGGTCCCAACTTATAGCTAGGGACACGGAAGCGGACATATTTGGCGGAGAGCCATACCTTGTCTCCAGGGGAAAAGATGGGAGGAGCTCTTCTTTTCTTATCCGCGAATCTCTTCATGCGTGAAGAAGCCTGTAAGAGAGAATTTTGGGTCTCTCTCCATATGATGGAAAGATCACGAGAAATTTCATCCACAGCGGGCAGACCAGAGGGCAAGGGGGTAGGGAGGGGGGGAAGAGGGTGACGGCCGTACACCACGAAAAACGGGGATTTGGAGGAAGATTCAGAGATTCTGAAATTATACGAGAATTCGGCCCAAGGTAGAAGATCTGCCCAGTCATCCTGGCGGGAGGAAACAAAATGTCGTAAATAGTCACCCAAGATCTGGTTAATTCTTTCTACTTGTCCATTGGATTGAGGATGGTATGCAGAAGAAAAATTTAATTTAATCTTGAGTTGTTTACAGAGAGCCCTCCAGAATTTAGACACAAATTGGACGCCTCTATCCGAGACGATCTGCGTAGGCAACCCGTGAAGACGAAAAATGTGTACAAAAAATTGTTTAGCCAACTGAGGCGCTGAAGGAAGACCAGGAAGAGGGATGAAATGTGCCATTTTGGAGAATCGATCAACGACCACCCAAATAACAGTGTTGCCATGGGATGGGGGTAAGTCAGTAATAAAATCCATACCAATCAGAGACCAAGGTTGTTCGGGAACAGGCAGAGGAAGAAGAAAACCAGCGGGCTTCTGGCGAGGAGTCTTATCCCGGGCACAGATAGTGCAGGCTCGCACAAAGTCCACCACATCAGTCTCTAGAGTCGGCCACCAATAGAAGCGAGAGATGAGTTGCACAGATTTCTTGATGCCCGCATGACCTGCGAGATGGGAGGAGTGACCCCATTTGAGGATTCCGAGGCGTTGGCGTGGAGAAACAAAGGTCTTTCCTGGAGGAGTTTGCCTGATGGAGGCTGGAGAAGTGGAAATCAGGCAGTCAGGAGGAATGATGTGTTGAGGAGAGAGTTCAATTTCAGAAGCATCTGAGGAACGAGAGAGAGCATCGGCCCTAATGTTCTTATCAGCAGGCCGAAAGTGAATTTCAAAATTAAATCGGGCAAAGAACAGAGACCACCTGGCCTGACGAGGATTCAGCCGTTGGGCAGACTCGAGGTATGAGAGGTTCTTGTGATCGGTGTAAATAATAACTGGAAATCTTGATCCCTCCAGCAGATGCCTCCATTCCTCAAGTGCTAATTTAATGGCTAGAAGCTCTCGATCCCCGATGGAGTAGTTCCTCTCCGCCGGAGAGAAGGTCCTAGAAAAAAACCCACAAGTAACAGCATGCCCGGAAGAGTTTTTTTGTAGAAGGACAGCTCCAGCTCCCACTGAGGAGGCATCAACCTCCAATAGGAAGGGTTTAGATGGGTCAGGTCTGGAGAGCACGGGAGCCGAAGAGAAGGCAGACTTGAGTCGTTTAAAGGCGTCTTCCGCTTGAGGAGGCCAAGACTTGGGATCGGCATTTTTTTTGGTTAAAGCCACAATAGGAGCCACAATGGTAGAAAAATGTGGAATAAATTGCCTGTAATAATTGGCGAACCCCAAAAAGCGTTGGATGGCACGGAGTCCGGAGGGGCGTGGCCAATCTAAGACGGCAGAGAGTTTATCAGGATCCATTTGTAGTCCCTGGCCAGAGACCAAGTATCCTAGAAAAGGAAGAGATTGGCATTCAAACAGACATTTCTCAATTTTAGCATAGAGTTGATTGTCACGAAGTCTCTGAAGAACCATACGGACATGCTGGCGGTGTTCTTCTAGATTGGCCGAAAAAATTAGGATATCATCAAGATATACAACAACACAGGAGTATAACAGATCACGAAAAATTTCATTAACAAAGTCTTGGAAGACAGCAGGGGCGTTGCACAGGCCAAAGGGCATGACCAGATACTCAAAGTGTCCATCTCTGGTGTTAAATGCTGTTTTCCACTCATCCCCCTCTCTGATGCGGATGAGGTTATAGGCGCCTCTTAAGTCCAATTTAGTAAAGATGTGGGCACCTTGGAGGCGATCAAAGAGTTCAGAGATGAGGGGTAAGGGGTAGCGGTTCTTAACCGTGATTTTATTAAGTCCGCGGTAGTCAATGCAAGGACGTAGAGAGCCATCTTTTTTGGACACAAAGAAAAATCCGGCTCCGGCAGGAGAGGAGGATTTACGGATAAAGCCCTTTTTTAGATTCTCCTGGACGTATTCAGACATGGCAAGAGTCTCTGGGGCAGAGAGAGGATAAATTCTGCCCCGGGGTGGAGTAGTGCCCGGGAGGAGGTCGATAGGACAATCATAAGGCCTGTGAGGAGGTAGAGTCTCCGCTTGTTTTTTGCAGAAAACATCCGCGAAGTCCATATAGGCCTTAGGGAGACCGGTTACTGGAGGAAGCACAGAGTTACGGCAAGGGTTACTGGGAACCGGTTTTAGACAGTCCTTGGAACAAGAGGGCCCCCAACTCTTGATCTCCCCAGTGGACCAATCCAGGGTTGGGGAATGAAGTTGAAGCCAGGGAAGTCCAAGGAGAATCTCCGAGGTGCAATTGGGGAGGACCAAAAGTTCAATCCTCTCGTGATGAGATCCGATGCTCATTAAAAGGGGCTCCGTGCGGAAACGTATGGAACAGTCCAATCTTTCATTGTTTATACAATTGATGTAAAGGGGTCTGGTGAGACTGGTCACTGGGATGTTGAACCTGTTGACGAGAGAGGCCAAAATAAAATTTCCTGCAGATCCAGAGTCCAAGAAGGCCACAGAAGAGAAGGAGAAGGCAGAGGCAGACATCCGCACAGGCACAGTAAGACGTGGAGAAGCAGAGTGGACATCAAGAATTGTCTCACCTTTGTGCGGAGTCAGGGTACGTCTTTCCAGGCGGGGAGGGCGGATAGGACAATCCCTCAGGAAGTGTTCGGTACTAGCACAGTACAGGCAGAGGTTCTCCATGCGGCGTCGTGTCCTCTCTTGAGATGTCAGGCGAGACCGGTCGACCTGCATAGCCTCCACGGCGGGAGGCACAGGAACAGATTGCAGGGAACCAGAGGAGAGAGGAGCCGAGGAGAAGAAACGCCTCGTGCGAACAGAGTCCATATCTTGGCGGAGCTCCTGACGCCTTTCGGAAAAACGCATATCAATGCGAGTGGCTAGGTGAATAAGTTCATGAAGATTAGCAGGCATTTCTCGTGCGGCCAGAACATCTTTAATGTTGCTGGATAGGCCTTTTTTAAAGGTCGCGCAGAGGGCCTCATTGTTCCAGGATAATTCAGAAGCAAGAGTACGGAATTGTACGGCATACTCGCCAACGGAAGAATTACCCTGGACCAGGTTCAACAGGGCAGTCTCAGCAGAAGAGGCTCGGGCAGGTTCCTCAAAGACACTTCGAATTTCCGAGAAGAAGGAGTGTACAGAGGCAGTGACGGGGTCATTGCGGTCCCAGAGCGGTGTGGCCCAAGCCAGGGCTTTTCCAGACAGCAGGCTGACTACGAAAGCCACCTTAGACCTTTCAGTGGGGAACTGGTCCGACATCATCTCCAAGTGTAATGAACATTGGGAAAGGAAGCCACGGCAAAACTTAGAGTCCCCATCAAATTTATCCGGCAAGGATAGTCGTAGTCCAGAAGCGGCCACTCGCTGCGGAGGAGGTACAGGAGCTGGCGGAGGAGATGGTTGCTGGAGCTGTGGTAGTAACTGTTGTAGCATAACAGTCAGTTGAGACAGCTGTTGGCCTTGTTGCGCAATCTGTTGTGACTGCTGGGCGACCACCGTGGTGAGGTCAGCGACAACTGGCAGAGGAACTTCAGCGGGATCCATGGCCGGATCTACTGTCACGATGCCGGCTGGCAGGTAGTGGATCCTCTGTGCCAGAGAGGGATTGGCGTGGACCGTGCTAGAGGATCGGTTCTAAGTCACTACTGGTTTTCACCAGAGCCCGCCGCAAAGCGGGATGGTCTTGCTGCGGCGGTAGTGACCAGGTCGTATCCCCTAGCAACGGCTCAACCTCTCTGGCTGCTGAAGATAGGCGCGGTACAAGGGAGTAGACAGAAGCAAGGTCGGACGTAGCAGAAGGTCGGGGCAGGCAGCAAGGATCGTAGTCAGGGGCAACGGCAGGAGGTCTGGAACACAGGCTAGGAACACACAAGGAAACGCTTTCACTGGCACTAAGGCAACAAGATCCGGCGAGGGAGTGAAGGGGAAGTGAGGTGATATAGGGAAGTGCACAGGTGTAAACACTAATTGGAACCACTGCGCCAATCAGCGGCGCAGTGGCCCTTTAAATCGCAAAGACCCGGCGCGCGCGCGCCCTAGGGAGCGGGGCCGCGCGCGCCGGGACAGAACTGACGGAGAGCGAGTCAGGTACGGGAGCCGGGGTGCGCATCGCGAGCGGGCGCTACCCGCATCGCGAATCGCATCCCGGCCAGAGGCGGTATCGCAGCGCCCCGGGTCCGTGGAACCGACCGGAGCGCTGCAGTGAGAGGAGTGTAGCGAGCGCTCCGGGGAGGAGTGGGGACCCGGAGCGCTCGGCGTAACAATCTGTCAGTCATTTAAGTATAGAGAGACTGTTTAATTGAGACTGTTACTACTCTGTGGATGTACCGCAAGCCTTTAAGTAAAGTTTATGCAAGTTCAAATTCAACTATCTTGTGGACCTTCAGTCTTTATTCTTATGCACCTATCGTTACTGGGAAGGGCGGCGATAGGCCGGAGAGTCATCTCAACATACTAGCCCTCAGCCTGGCGTCACGAACTATAGGGTTAACATTAACCCCTGATATACCAAAGCAAATCCCTGACTGTACTACCCCTACCCCTGAGACTTACCACACACGCAACTCTAACTTCCAGCATGGCAAGTCAGCAGTTTGCTGTTCGTGCATGCTGGGAGTTGTAGTTTTGCAACATCTGGAGGGCCACAGTTTAGAGATCACTGCACAGTGATCTCCAAACTGTGGCTCTCCAGATGTTGCAAAACTACAAATCCCAGCATGCCCTGACAGCCAACAGCTGTCTGGGCATGCTGGGAGTTGTAGTTTAGCAACATAAGGAGGCTTACAGTTTACAGAAATCACTGCATGGTGACAATCAGATGTCCAAGACAGCTGATGTCCCCTAGACAGGAGCACTAGGATGGGTATGGGGGGGCTATAGGGGTCTCTTTGATGTTTTATTTCACACAGAGCTCACACAGCTCCAATCTCCTCACAGATCTCCCTACACTGAGGAGATCGGAGCTGTGAAAGGCAGTTTTTTTCAACTGCCTCTGCTGTGATTGGTCAATCTGGATTGATTGACCAATCACAACAATCAGGGGGCCAGGCCAGCCATGGGGAGACCCGCGGACGATGTCTGTGATGATCAGCTGTCTATGAAAGCTGAAGTCACTTCAATGTCACAGCATGTTTCCATGTTTACATGCTGTGACAGTTTAGCTTCAGGACGAGCCGGCTCATCTAACGCGGCAAGTACTCGCTGATTAGGACGATCAATTAATACTGATCGGTAATATGGACAATCTACTTCTCTGGTCTGCCAACGTTACAAAATGTGGGCTCAAAATTGAGCAAAAAAGCCCCCAGAGTACGGATATTCATGGTGCGGCATAGTATGTTTTTAATACTTTTTTTATTTCTGAGGACGGTGGATGGGTTTTTGCGGGATAGTTGGAGTGCAGCTATTTAGTGCCAGGCAGGCTAGTTAGGGTGTCACCAGATGCGGTACCCCCCCTGTCACTCTCTAGCAATGCTACTGGTAATAAAGGGTAGATAAAGAACTTCAGCTATTTACATAAGGGAAAACTTTTCTGCTTTAACCCCTTAAGGATCGAGGTCATTTTGGCCTTAAGGACCAGAGCATTTTTTGCACATCTAACCACTGTCACTTTAAGCATTACTAACTCTGGGATGCTTTTACTTATGAAGTTGATTCCGAGATAGTTTTTTCGTGACATATTCTACTTTATCATAGTGGTAAGTTTTCGTCAATACTTGCATCATTTCTTGGTAAAAAATTCAAAAATTTTAAAATTTTGCTTTTTTTTTTTTAACCTTGAAGCTCTCTGCTTGTGAGGAAAATAGACAAACCAAATAAATTATATGTTGATTCACATATACAATCTCTTCATGTTTGCATCATAAAGTTGACATGTTTTTTTTTTACTTTTGGAAGACATCAGTGGGCTTCAAAGTTCAGCAGCAATTTTCAAATTTTTCTCAAAATTTTCAAAATCTGAATTTTTCAGGGACCAGTTCAGATTTGAAGTGGATTTGAGGGGTCTTCATATTAGAAATACCCCATAAATTACCCCATTATAAAAACTGCACCCATCAAAGTATACAAAATTATATTCAGAATGTTTGTTAACCCTTTAGGTGTTTAACAGGAATAGCAGTAAGTTTAAGGAGAAAATTGAAGACCCAGTATTTACACCCCACTGGCGTTTGACAGCTCTTTGGAACTGTAAGCTGTGCAAATGAAAAATTACATTTTTCATTTTCAAGGACCACTGTTCCAAAAATCTGTCAGACACCTGTGGGGCGTAAATGCTCACTGTACCCCTTATTACATTACTTGAGGGGTGTAGTTTCCAAAATGGGGTCACATGTGGGAGGGGTCCATTGTTCTGGCTCTATGGGGGCTTTGTAAACACACGTGGCCTTCAATTCCGGACAAAATTTATCTTCAAAAGCCCAATGGTGCTCCTTCTCTTCTGAGCATTGTAGTTCACCCGCAGAGCACTTTACATCCACATATGGGGTATGTTCTTACTCAGAAGAAATGGGGTTACAAATTTTGGGGGGCTTTTTCATATTTTCCCTTGTGAAAATGAAAAATTTAGGTTAACACCAGCATATTATGTTTAGTTTTTTTTTTTCTCATTTTCCCATCCAAATTTAATGAAAAATTTTCAAACACCTGTGGGGTGTTAAGGCTCACTGTACCCCTTGTTACGTTCCGTGAGGGGTGTAGTTTCCAAAATGAGCCGCTGTAAAATCAGCCACCCCTGTGCAAATCACCAAATTAGACCTCAAATGTACATAGTGTGCTCTCACTCCTGAGCCCTGCTGTGCGTCCGCAGAGAATTTTACGCCCACATATGGGGTATTTCCGTGCTCAGGAGAAATTGCGTTACAAATTTTGGGGGTCTATTTTTTCCTTTACTTGCTTGTGAAAATAAAAAGTAGGGGGCAACGCCAGCATGCTAGTGTAAACATTTTTATTTTTTTACATTAACAGGCTGGTGTAACCCCCAACTTTTCCTGTTCATAAGGGGTAAAAGGAGAAAAAGCCCCCCAAAATTTGTAGTGCAATTTCTCCAGAGTACGGAAATACCCCTTATGTGGCCCTAAACTGTTTCCTTGAAATACGACTGGGCCCCGAAATGAGACAGCGCCTTGCGCATTTGAGGACTACATTAGGGATTGCATAGGAGTGGACATAGTGGTATTCTACGCCAGTGATTCCAAACAGGGTGCCTCCAGCTGTTGCTAAACTCCCAGCATGCCTGGACAGTGAGCGGCTGTCCGGAAATGCTGGGAGTTGTTGTTTTGCAGCAGCTGGAGGATCTGTTTTGGAAACACGGCCATACGATGCGTTTCTCATTTTTATTGGGGGGGGGGAGACAGTGTAAGGGGGTGTATATGTAGTGTTTTACCCTTTATTATGTAGTGTAGTGTTTTTAGGGTACATTCGCACTGGCGGAGGTTTACGTTGAGTTGCCCACTAGGAGTTTGGGCTGTGGCGAAAAATTTGCCGCAGCTCAAACTTGAAGCAGAAAACTCACTGTAAACTCGCCCATGTGAATGTACCCTGTACATTCACATGGGGAGTTAAACCTCCAGCTGTTTCAAAACTACAACTCCCAGCATGCACTGACAGACCATGCATGCTGGTAGATGTACTTTAGCAATAGCTGGAGGCACACTGGTTGGAAAACCTTCAGTTAGGTTCTGTGACCTGACTCAGTACTTTCCAAACAGTGTGCCTCCAGCTTTTGCAAGACTACAATTCCCAGCATGTACTGATCGCAGAAGGGCATGCTGGGAGACGTAGTTATGCAACAGCTGGAGGTACGCAACTACAACTCCCAGCTTGCCGAGACAGCTGTTTGCTGTTTGGGCATGCTGGGATTTGTAGTTTTGCAACAGCTGGAGGGTCACAGTTTAAGAGATCGCTGTACAGTGATCTCCAAACTGTGGCCCTCCAGATGTTGCAAAACTACATATCCCAGCATGCCCAGACAGCAAACTGCTGTGTAGGCATGCTAGGAGTTGTAGTTTTGCAACTTCTGGAGGGCTCCAGTTTAGAGACCACTGTATAGTGGTCTCAGACTGTAGACCTCCAGATGTTGCCAGGCAACTCACCAGCTTCCGTAGGATCCAAGGAGCCGCATCGTCGTTCTCCTCTTCTGCCGCCGATCACCCCCATTGATCACCGCCTGCTACCGCCGCCCATGAGTAATTAAACTTCTGCGGCAGTCCCTGTCAGTTTCCCCATTCTGCCCTGCCTACTGTGGGTGGGCAGAACAGGGAAACCGAAAGTTAACCCCCCCCGCCCCCAATTTGCTATTGGTCGTCGCTTCTTGATGACCAATAGTAGGGATAGGAGGGGTGGCACCCCTGCCACCTCACTCCTATCCCTTCAGGGGGATCGTGGATGTCTCGGACAACCGATATCCCCCTTATATTCCGGGTCACCATAGACCCGTATGACCCGGAATTGGCGACATGTTGCACGGGATGCCTGCTGAATGATTTCAGGAGGCATCCCAGTCCAGTCCCCAACCGGTGCGCGGCGGGGACCTGAATTCCCACGGGCGTATGTATACGCCCTGGGTACTTAACAATAAAAAAACCAGGGTGTATCCATACGCCCTGGGTCCTTAAGGAGTTAAGGGGTTAATAATAATAATAGTAATAAAAATTATGATACTGTTTCTACCATATCCACTTATCCAGAGATATTATGCTAAAGTTATATTGTCATCCTCCATTCCTGGGAATCCACCTCTCCCCTTATACAGATCTCTGATTCCTTAATCATCCAATAGGGGGGCTTGTTTTCCCACTTATGTGCAAAATTTGTTTCCATGTGGACAATATCTTCTGTCTCTATTACAAGCTGTATGTCCAATATGGGAAATGTGCCTTGAATTATGCAGCTCCTCGCTCACTTGTTAATGTATCAAGTGACCCAGAGCCCACCACGTGGAGGTGGCTGCATTTCGGGCTCCTCCCCACCCCCACCCCCAACCATATGCAGACCTTGTGTGACCCAATCAGCATCTTGTTAAACTGGTTCACATTGATCGTCAATGGCCTTTGCTGTAATACTTCTTAGCTGTGTATGTAGGAAGTAAAATGGCATCTTGAATGTGGTCATCATGCCGGTTAGTGTGCGGTTGGCCATGGCCCATGCTCCAACCCACACATTGGATACATAATTGGACCACTTCAGTTTGCTTTTAGCATATTGCCAAGTCCGCTGCAGCCAAGACACTTTGGGCTCCGAGGCATCTTCAGAGGTTGTTGGTAAATCCATCTGGTTATCCGCCATGGTGACTGTCACATGATCGCTGTGCCTGGATTCATGTGGGTCTGAATTGTCACCTAAAGCCATGTCAATAGCCACATCTGCTCGCTGACCACGGTGCTTAATCTTCTTCCCAGGTATTTTATGGATCTCATAATATGGTGGAGTGACCTTATAATGATATAGGTTAGTATACCGCCAAAGGAAACTCGTCACGTAATGTATGAGACACACGACAGGCACCGAGAGAACTGGGATATCTGCAAAATAGCGACAGGATACAATATATTAGACCTATATTCATTCATTTATTTATGTATATATATATATATATATATATATATATGTCTGTGTGTATGTTCACACAAAATCATTTATCTCACAGGAGTAAACCTTTACCCAATTGCTGTAAGAGACTTAAAAGGGTACTCTGCCCCTAGACATCTTATCCCCTATGTAAAGGATAGGGGATAAGATGTCTGATCGCCGTGGTCCCGCAGCTGGGACCCCAGTGATCTCTGTGCAGCACCTAGCCTTTATTCAGAACACTGGGTGACAGGGTCGTAACGTCACAGCCACGCCCCTCGTGACATCACACCACACCCCCTCCCATAGACTTACATTGAGGGGGCGTGGCCGTGATGTCACGACCCCCACCGCCCGCTCCAAGCATTCAGAACTCTACTATATTAACTTTACACTAATACATTCATGTAAAATCCATTTTTAAACAGAAATTTTGGAAGTTTTCATTATTCCTACCTCTTAGCTTCATGGTCGCCGTCCCTACAGGATCCTTTTGCCTAAATAGACAAAATTCTCTTCAATTTGCAAAATAAGCGCAGGTCTAGTAGGAGAACGTGTTCACCCGCCGAACCGAGGAAATAAGTGTTAGGGATTGGATTCTACCCTGGAGAAAGTCTCTTTGATGTGTGATGTCACAGCAGATGACATCACGTGTATGTGTATCCATTGTAATGGCTGTACTGTACTTTACTTACACTATGTACAGTTATATACTGGGGGTTTACAAAGGATTTGACGATTACAGTTTTAACCCCTTTAGAAGTCACAGCCCATTTTGGTCTTGAGGAGAAAGGACAGTTTCATTTTTATGTTTAAAATTTTTCCTCCTCCCCTTCTAAGAGCCATAAATCTTAAAATGTTCAACCTAAAGACCCATATGAGGGTTTGTTTCTTTTGCGACCAACTGTACTTTGTAATGAAACCTTTAATTTTAACATAAAATATATGGTACTATAAAAATGTATATATATTATTTGCGGCAGTAAATTGAGAAGTAAACCGCAATTTTGCAACTTTTGAGAGTTTTTATTTTTACACAGTGAAGTGTATGATAACACGGACATGTTCTTTTTATACTGTGGGTCAATGTTTGGGTACACGCTTTACTCTTTTTGTACTGTTTAAAAAAAAAAATCAAACTTTTTGAACATTGTAAGTACGTTTTAAATTGTACGAGGGCTAATTTTTTTCCGTATACATCCCTGCATACGGAAAAAGTCATAGAGGTCAGAAGAGGACAATTTTAAAGGTACTAATTTTGGTGCAAAAAGTTATAACTTTTAATGTTAAACAAAATCAAACCTTAATGAGCTGGATATCAATTTAATTGTATGGATCTAAAGAACAAGGTGTCATTTTTACCAAAAAGTGCACTGTGTAGAATCGGAAGTCCCTAAAAAAAAATTCTAAATGGTGTTTGTTTTTTTTTCAATTTTGCCCCACTAATATTTTTTTTCTCGTTTTGCTGTAGATTTTGTGGTGAAATGATTGATGTCATTACAAAGTACAATAAGTGGCGCAAAAAAACAGCCCTTATAGGAGTCTGTGTTATGATTTTAAGAAGGTGAGGAGGAAAAAACTTAAGCACAAAAATGAAAACCTGTTGTCCTGAATTTTTCATGTTCACTGCACCTGCACTCACATTTAACCCCTGGACATGTTTTATTCATATGGTTATGCTTGTATTGGCACTTAATCTGTGATTTGTTGTTTTTATCGGTACCACATTTGCGTACATGTGATTTTTGATGACTTTTTTTTATTTTATTTTTTTCTGGGATGTGATCACAATTCAGCATTGGACTTTTTTTATTTTTACGTTTTATGCCGTTCACCATATGGAATCATTAACACTATATTTTAATAATTCTGACTTTTCTGGACATTGTTATGCCAAATATGTTGATAAATTTTTTTTTTTTTTTACAAATTTTTATTTGTAAAATGGGAAGAGGGGGAATTAATTTTTTTATTGGAGGAGATACTTATTCCCATTATTAAATTATAACAGTTAATAGCTATCTTTTGATTTTTAATACTGATCAGTAATATCGACAATCTACTTCTCTGGTCTCAAGATCTCTGGAGATGGCGCACTACAATGCTCAGAAGAGGAGGAGCGCCATTGAGCTTTTGGAGAGAGAATTTGTTTGGAATGGGAGTCAGGGACCATGTGCGTTTACAAAGGCCCCCGTGGTGCCAGAACAGTGGACCCCCCACATGTGAACCGATTTTGGAAACTACACCCCTCACAGAATTTAATAAGGGGTGCAGTGAACATTTACACCCCACTGGCGTTTGACAGGTCTTTGGAACAGTGGGCTGTGCAAATGAAAAAATGCATTTTTCATTTTCAAGGGCCACTGTTCCAAAATTCTGTCAGACACCTGTGGGGTGTAAATGCTCACTGTACCCCCTTATTACATTACATGAGGGGTGTAGTGTCCAAAATGGGATTACATGTGGGGGGGGGGGGGTCCATTGTTCTGGTACTATGGGGGCTTTGTAAACACACGTGGCCTTCAATTCCGGAAAAAATTTATCTTCAAAAGCCCTATGGCACTCCTTCTCTTCTCAGCATTGTAGTGCACCCGCAGAGCACTTCACATCCACATATGGGGTATGTTCTTAATCTGAAGAACAAATTTTGGGGGGCTTTTTTTCCTATTTTCCCTTATGAAAATGAAAAATTTAGGGTAATGCCAGCATTTTAGTGATTTTTTTTTTTTTTTCATTTTCCCATCCAACTTTAATGAAAATTATTTAGTGTTAAGGCTCACTATACCCCTTATGTTCTGTGCGGGTTGTAGTTTCCAAAATGGGGTCACATGTGGGTATTTATTTTTTTGCGTTTATGTCAAAACCACTGTAAAATCAGCCACCCCTGTGCAAATCACCAATTTAGGCCTCAAATGGTCATGGTGGGCTATCACTCCTGAGCCTTGTTGTGCGTCTGAGAGCATTTTACACCCACATATGGGGTATTTCCGTGCTTTTCCTTTTACCGCTTGTGAAAATAAAAAGTATGGGGAAACATCAGCATGTTAGTGTAAAAATTTTAATTTTTTTACACTAACAGGCTGGTGTAGCCCCCAACTTTTCCTTTTCATAAGGGGTAAAAGGAGAAAAAGCCCCCCAAAATTTGTAGTGCAATTTCTCCCGAGAACGGAAATACCCCATATGTGTCCCTAAACTGTTTCCTTGAAATACGACTGGGCCATGTGCATTTGAGGACTAAATTATTGATTGCATAGGGGTATTCTTCGCCAGTGATTCCCAAACAGGGTGCCTCCAGCTGTTGCTAAACTCCCAGCATGCCTGGACAGTCTTTGGCTGTCTGGAAATGCTGGGAGTCGTTGCTTTGCAACAGGTGGAGGCTCCGTTTTGGAAACACTGCCATACGATACATTTTTCTTTATTGAAGCGGAAAACTCACTGTAAACTCGCCCGTGTGAATGTACCCTGTACAGACCGTGCCTGCTGGGAGTTGAACTTTTGCAACAGCTGGAGGCACACTGGTTGGAAAACCTTCAGTTAGGTTCTGTTACCTAACTCAGTATTTTCCAACCATTGTGCCTCCAGCTGTTGCAAAACTACAACTCCCAGCATGTACTGATCGCCAAAGGGCATGCTGGGAGATGTACAGGGTGGGCCATTTATATGGATACACCTTAATAAAATGGGAATGGTTGGTGATATTAACTTCCTGTTTGTGGCGCATTAGTATATGTGAGGGGGGAAACTTTTCAAGATGGGTGGTGACCATGGCGGCCATTTTGAAGTTGGCCATTTTGAATCCAACTTTTGTTTTTTCAATAGAAAGAGGGTCATGTGACACATCAAACTTTTTGCGAATTTCAAAAGAAAAACAATGATTTGCTTGGTTTTAATGTTCATGAGTTATTTAGAAGTTTCTGACCACTTCTAAAATGTGTTCAATGTGCTGCCCATTGTGTTGGATTGTGAATGCAACCCTCTTCTCCCACTCGTCACACACTGATAGCAAAACCGCAGGAGAAATACGAGCACAGGCTTCCAGTATCCGTAGTTTCAGGTGCTGCAGAATGGGCAAAACAAATATTGGAACAGGACCCTCAGTTTACGCAGAAGATTTGTTCAGTGATGAGGCAAACTTTTATGTGAATGGTGAAGTTAAAGGGGTACTCCACCCCTAGACATCTTATCCCCTATCCAAAGGATAGGGGATAAGATGCCTGATAGCCTCACGCCCCTTCCCATAGACTTGCATTGAGGGGACGGGGCGTGACGTCACATGAGGGAGGAGTCATAACATCACAAACTTCTGTTCCCATGGTCGGGACTCAGACCCTCCAGTGCTTCCCGAGCAGAAAAAAAGGTGGGTGCCGCATGCTATATTGCGGGGGTCCCCAGCGGCGGGACCCCCGCGATCAGACATCTCGCTATAAGATGTCTAGGGGTGGAGTACCCCTTTAACAATCAAAACCACCGCTATTGGTCTGACACTAACCCACATTGCATAGATCCCTGCAAGACTGTTGGAACACAAAAATTGATGGTATGGTGTAGTATATGGGGTACAAAGATAGTGGGGCCATTCTTCATCAATGGAAACCTCAAGGCCACTGGATATGCGAAATTGCTACATGATGATGTGTTTCCCTCTTTATGCACTGAAGCTGGCACGTTCCCTGAGTTTTTTCTAGCAAGATGGTGCACCACCACATTATGGGTGTCAGGTCCGAGCATTCCTAGATGAAAAGTTTCCTGGAAAGTGGATTGGTCGTCGTGGGCCAGTTGAATGGCCCCCAAGGTCTCCCGATCTGACCCCCTTAGACTTTTATCTTTGGGGTCATCTTAAGGCAATTGTCTATTCTGTGAAGATACGAGATGTGCAGCACCTGAAACTACGGATACTGGAAGCCTGTGCTAGCATTTCTCCTGCGGTGTATATAGTAGTATATAGCAGTGTATACGGATACTGGAAGCCTGTGCTAGCATTTCTCCTGCGGTGTATATAGTAGTATATAGCAGTGTATACGGATACTGGAAGCCTGTGCTAGCATTTCTCCTGCGGTGTTGCTATCAGTGTGTGAAGAGTGGGAGAAGAGGGTTACATTGACAATCCAACACAATGGGCAGCACATTGAACACTATGTAAGTGGTCAGAAATTTGTAAATAACTCATGAAAGAATAAAGTTACGTTAAAACCAAGCACATCATTGTTTTTCTTGTGAAATTCCCAATAAGTTTGATGTGTCATATAACCCTCTTCTTATTGAAAAAACTAAAGTTGGATTCAAAATGGCCAACTTCAAAACGGCCGCCATGGTCACCACCCATCTTGAAAAGTTTCCCCCCTCACATATACTAATGCGCCACAAACAGGAAGTTAATATCACCAACCATTCCCATTTTATTAAGGTGTATCCATATAAATGGCCCACCCTACAGTTATGCAACAGTTGGAGGTACGCAACTACAACTCCCAGCATGCCAAGACAGCTGTTTGGGCACGCTGGGATTTGCAGTTTTGCAACATCTGGAGGGCTACAGTTTAGAGACCACTGCACAGTGATCTCCAAATTGTGGCCCTCCAGATATTGCTAGGCAACTCACCAGCTTCCGTAGGATCCAGGGAGCCGTACCGCCATCCTCTTCTGCCGCCGATCGCTGCCCGCTGCTGCCACCGATGGGTAAGTGGACTTCGGTGACGGTCCCTGGCGGTTTCCCCGTTCTGACCCACCTATTGTGGCTGGGCAGAATGGGGAAACCGAAAGTTAACCCCCCCCCCTGTCCCCAAACTGCTAAAAATAAATAAATAAATGTTTTATGGTCACTGCACTTGCACTCACATTTAACCCCACGACATGTTGTATTCATATAGTAATTGCTTGTATGGGCACTGGTAATCATGGAATATTATATGAGATGCTCCGCCAGAATTTTCCATGATTCAAAATTTGGTGACAAACTCAGCAATTTTGACGGAAAAAAAAGGGTTGCGAAAAAGAACTCTCACATATTTTAGTCCCTTAAGGACAGAGCCCTTTTTCACCTAAAAAGGGTTCTCTGCCCCTAGACATCTTATCCCTTATCCAAAGGATAGTGGATAAGATGGAAGATTGCCGGGGTCCCGCTGCTGGGGACCCCAAGGATCTCTGCTGCGCCACACCTCTATTGTTACTGCACAGAGCGTGTTTGCTCTGCGCGTAATGACGGGTGATACAGGGGACGGAGCATCGTGATGTCAGGCTCCGCCCCCTCGTGACGTCACGACCCGCCCCCTCAATACAAGTCTATGGGAGGGGGCATGGCGGTTGCCACACCCGCTGCCACAGACTTGCATTAAGGGGGTGGGCCGTGATGTCACAAGGGGCGGAGCTGTGACGTCACGCTGCTCCGTCCCTTGTATCACCCGTCATTACGCAGAGAGTGAACTCGCTCTGTGCAGTAATAATAGTGCGGTGCCGCAGCGGCGATCCCGGGGGTCCCCAGCAGAGGGACCCCGGCGATCGGACATCTTATACCCTATCCTTTGGATAGGGGATAAGATGTGTAGGGGCGGAGTACCCATTTAAGGATTCAGCCCTTTTTTGCAATTCTGACCACTGTCACTTTATACATTAATAACTCTAAGATGCTTTTACTGATTATTCTGATTCCGAGATTGTTTATTCGCGACATATTCAACTTTAACACAGTGGTAAATTTTCATCGTTACTTGCATCCATTCTTGGTGAAAAATCCCCAAATTTCATGAAAATTTTGCATTTTTCTAACTTTGAAACTCTCTGCTTTTAAGGAAAATGGATATTGCTAATAAATGATATATTGATTCCCATATACAATATGTCTACTTTATATTTGCATCATGAAGTTGATATGTTTTTGCTTTTGGAAGACATCAGAGGGCTTCAAAGTTCAGCAGCAATTTTCCAATTTTCCACAAAATTTTTTCAGGGACCAGTTCAGTTTTGAAGTGCGTTTGAGGGGTCTTCTTATTAGATATACCCCATATATGACCCCATTATAAAAACTGCACCCCCCAAAGTATTCAAACTGACATTCAGAAAGTGTGTTAACCCCTTAGGTGTTTCACAAGAATAGCAGCAACGTTAAGGAGAAAATTCAAAATCTTCATTTTTTACACTCGTATGTTCTTGCAGAACCATAGAAACATAGAATGTGTCGGCAGATAAGAACCATTTGGCCCATCTAGTCTGCCCAATAATCTGAATACTATGAATAGTCCCTGGCCCTATCTTATATGAAGGATAGCCTTATGCTTATCCCATGCATGTTTAAACTCCTTCACTGTATTTGCAGCGACCACTTCTTCAGGAAGGCTATTCCATGTATCCACTACTCTCTCAGTAAAGTAATACTTCCTGATATTACTGCAAAGACCTTTGCCCCTCTAATTTAAAACTATGTCCTCTTGTGGTAGTTTTTCTTCTTTAAAATATGCTCTCCTCCTTTACCTTGTTGATTCCCTTTATGTATTTAAAAGTCTCTATCATATCCCCTCTGTCTCTTCTTTCTTCCAAACTATACATGTTAAGGTCCTTTAACCCCTTAAGGACCGGGGTTTTTTCCATTTTTGCATTTTCGTTTTTTGCTCCTTGCCTTTAAAAAATCATAACTCTTTCAATTTTGCACCTAAAAATCCATATGATGGCTTATTTTTTGCGCCACCAATTCTACTTTGTAATGACATCAGTCATTTTGCCCAAAAATCTACGGTGAAACGGAAAAAAAAATCATTGTGCGACAAAATTGAAAAAAAAACCGCAGTTTTGTAACTTTTGGGGGCTTCCGTTTCTACGTAGTACATTTTTCGGTAAAAATGACACCTTATCTTTATTTTGTAGGTCCATACGATTAAAATGATACCCTACTTATATAGGTTTGATTTTGTCGGACTTCTGGAAAAAATCATAACTACATGAAGGAAAATTAATACGTTTAAAATTGTCATCTTCTGACCCCTATAACTTTTTTATTTTTCTGTGTATGGGTAGTATGAGGGCTAATTTTTTACGCCCTGATCTGAAGTTTTTAACGATACCATTTTTTGCATTGATAGGACTTATTGATCGCTTTTTATTCATTTTTAAATGATATAAAAAGTGACCAAAAATGCACTATTTTGGACTTTGGAATTTTTTTGCGCGCACGCCATTGACCGAGTGGTTTAGTTAATGATATATTTTTATAATTCGGACATTTCCGCACGCAGTGATACCATATATGTTTATTTTTATTTACACTGTGTTTTTTTTTTTTTTATTGGAAAAGGGGGGTGATTCAAACTTTTAATAGGGGAGGAGTTAAATGATCTTTATTCACTTTTTTTTTTGCAGTGTTATAGGTCCCATAGGGACCTATAACACTGCACAAACTGATCTTCATCATTGATCACTGGTTTCTCATAAGAAACCAGTGATCAACGATTCTGCCGCATGACTGCTCAGGCCTGGATCTCAGGCACTGAGCAGTCATTCGGCGATCGGACAGCGATGAGGCAGGTAGGGGCCCTCCCGCTGTCCTGTCAGCTGTTCGGGATGCCGCGATGCAGCTCTGAGCGCGCGGCTAAAGGGTTAATAGCGCGCAGCGCCGCGATCGGCGCTGCGCGCTATTAGAGGCGGGTCCTGGCTTCACTATGACGCTGGGCCCGCCGTGATATGACGCGGGGTTACTGTGTAACCCCGCGTTATATCAGGAGAGCAGGACCAAGGGCGTACCTGTACGCCCTTGGTCCTTAAGGGGTTAACCTTTCCTTGTAAGTTTTATTCTGCAATCCATGTACTAGTTTAGTAGCTCTTCTCTGAACTCTCTCTAGAGTATCTATATCCTTCTGGAGATACGGCCTCCAGTACTGCGCACAATACTCCAATTGAGGTCTCACCAGTGTTCTGTACAGCGGCATGAGCACTTCTCTCTTTCTACTGCTTATACCTCTCCCTATACAGCCAAACATTCTGCTAGCGTTTCCTGCTGCTCTTTTACATTGTCTACCTACCTTTAAGTCTTCTGAAATAATTACCCCTAAATCAATTTCCTCAGATACTCAGGTCAGGGCAGTGTCAAATAATCTATATTCTGCCTGAGGGTTTTTACGCCCCAGGTGCATTATCTTGCACTTATCCACATTTAATTTCAGTTGCCAGAGTTCTGACCATTCTTCTAGTTTGCCTTAATCCTTTTCCAATTGGCGGATCCCTCCAGGAACATCAACCCTGTTACATATCTTTGTGTCATCAGCAAAAAGACATACCTTACCATCGAGACCTTCTGTAATATCGCTAATGAAGATATTAAACAATATTGGTCCCAGTACAGATCCCTGAGGTCCCCACTGGTGACAAGACCTTGCTCTGAATATTCTCCATTGACTACAACCCTCTGTTGTCTGTTACTCAGCCACTGCCTAATCCACTCAACAATATTGGAGTCCAAGCTCTATGACTGTAGTTTATTGATAAGTCTTCTATGTGGGACAGTGTCAAAAACCTTACTAAAATTTAGATATGCAATGTCTACTGCCCCTCCGCCATCTATTAGTTTAGTCACCCAGTCAAAAAAATCTATAAGATTTGTTTGAAATGATCTCTCTGAAGTCAACCCATGTTGTTTTTCATCTTGCAATCCATGGGATTTTAGATGTTCCACAATCTTATCCTTTAGTAGGGTTTCCATTAATTTCCCCACTATTGATGTCAGACTTACTGGCCTATAGTTGCTTGATTCCTCCTTACTACCTTTCTTGTGAATGGGCACAACATTTGCTAATTTCCAATCTTCCGGGACGGCTCCTGTTACCATTGATTGGTTAAATAAATCTGCTAACGGTTTTGCTAGCTCACCACTAAACTCTTTTAATAATTTTGGGTGTATCCCATCAGGCCCCTGTGATTTATTTGTCTTCACTTAAGGCAGTCGGCTAGCCCCTTATTCTCTTCTACATGCCTTCCTTCCTTTGTTTTTAATTTAGTTATTCCTTTTTTTGATTTCCTTTTTTCATTTATATATCTGAAGAATGTCTTATCCCCTTTATTCACAGACTGAGCTAGTTTTTCTTCTGCCTGTGCTTTAGAAGTTCTTATAACTTGCTTGGTCTCTTTCTGCCTATCTTCATTGCTCTGGTTGTTTTATAATTACTAAATGCTAGTTTTTTGTTTTTTATGATTTTGGCCACTTCTGCTGAGTACCACAGTGGTCTCTTCCTTTTTCTGCTTTTACTGACAAGTCTTGTGCAATTTTCTGTTGCCTTCAATAAAGCGTCTTTTAAGTAGTCCCATTTCTCCTGAACTCCATGTAATTTGTTCCAGTCTGATAGGGACTCATTTATGACTAATTTCATTTTTGAAAATTCTGTTTTTCTAAAATCTAAAACTTTTGTTTTTGTGTGGTGTGACTCCTTCACTGTTCTTATATTAAACCACACTGACTGGTGATCACTAGATCCAGAGCTTTCGCCTACAATAACATCATATACCAAATCCCCATATGTGAATACCAAATCCAAAATGGCCTCCTTCCGCGTTGGCTCCTCAACCACTTGTTGTAGAGATAATCCCAGTAGGGAATTTAGAATATTTGTACTCCTGGCCGAATCAGCTATTTTGGTTTTCCAGTTTATATCCGGAAGATTGAAGTCTCCCATAATGATAACTTCTCCTTTCATTGTCATTTTAGATATTTTTTCAACTAGTAGATCATCTACTTCTTTAACTTGGCCAGGTGGTCTGTATATCACACCTACACGAGTTACTGCATGGTTACCAAACTGCAACGTAACCCAAACTGACTCTGTGGTTTCCTCACTAACTTGTATTAGGTTAGATTTTATGCTATCTTTCACATACAGGGCCACTCCTCCTCCTTTCTTGCCTTCTCTTTCTCTTCTGTATAAAGAGTACCCTGGTATGGATATGTCCCAGTTATTCCCTTCATTAAACCATGTCTCAGTAACGGCATTGGTTGTGTAGTGTTTTTATGGTACATTCACATGGGCGGAGATTTACAGTAAGTTTGAGCTGCGATGGAAAATTTGGAAAAACTCCCAGCATGCACTGGCAGACCATATATGCTGGGAGTTGTATTTTTGCAACAGCTGGAGGCACATTGGTTGGGAAACACAGAGTTTGTTACTTTACTCAGTGTTTCGCAACCATTGTGCCTTCAGCTGTTGCAAAACTAGAACACCCAGCATGTACAGTCTCAGTGCATGCTGGGAGTTGTATTTTTGCAACAGCTGGAGGCACACTGGTTGCAAAACACTGAGGTAGGTAACAAACTCTGTTTCACAACCAATGTGTCTCCAGCTGTTGCAAAACTGCAACAATCAGCATGCATTGACAGCCGAAGGGCATGCTGAGAGTTGTAGTTTTGCAACAGCTGGAGGCACACTGCTACAACTCCCAGCATACCCTTTGGTAGTCTGTGCATGTTGGGAGGTGTAGTTATGAAAAACTAGATGCACACTTTTTCATAGAAAAAATGTGCCTCCAGCTGTTGCATTACCACAACTCCCAGCATGCACAGACTACCAAAGGGCATGCTGGGAGTTGTAGTTGGAACTCCAGCTGTTGCAAAACTACAACTCCCAGCATTCCCTTTGGCTTTGCATGCCGAGAGTTGTTGCTAAGCAACATCAGGAGGTGAACAGGCCTCACCTCCTGCTGTATCCTGCCGCCGGGACCGCCGCACTGTATCCTGCCGCCGGGCCCAATCCTGCTGCTGCTTCGACCGATCAATCACGTGATCGTGAGGTGTCACCCATGCCACCTCACTCCTGCTGAGTAAGGGGGAATGGGGCTGTCTCGGACAGCCCCATTCACCCTTTTTTTCCGGGTCACCGGGTCACCAGAGACCCAATTGACACGGAATAACCACAAATCGCACATCTGAATGGACCTCTGGACCCCCCCTGGGAAATATGCCGGGATGCCTGCTGAACGATATCAGCAGGCATCCCGGTCCATGCCCAGCGAACGGCAGGAGCTGGAAGAACGCAGGGCATACCTATACGCCCTGAGTCCTTAAGGACTCGGAAATGGGGGCATATGGATACGCCCTGCGTCCTTAAGGGGTTAATATATTAAAAGCAGCACAAGAGACCTTTAAAAATGTGAGGAGAAAAAAAATGGTGTGATTAATATCGCTGGAACAGAAATGACAGTAATTTTTTGATATCTCACCCAATGTGAACTGAACTCAACCCACTTGTAAGTCTGAGTTTACCTGCTACTACATTGAGATGTGGTGACTGGGGTATTGCAGTATGTAGCAGGGTCTGGTGGTATAAACCCTGGGGGCAAGATGTTGTTAACCCCTTAGTGTTCGTGACGCCAGGATGTGTTTATTCCGGTATGGTAACCGCCGTCAACCAATCCAGAAATGGTTTGTAATAAAGGAATGTCCACAGCAAGGATTCTGAATAAACTGGAACTTTTACTTGAAATGTTTAGGGAACAGTCTTTACAATTATGCAGTTCCTTCAGAGGCAACCGGGACACAGGATACCTTGCAGGCTTGCTGGGACTTGTAGTTTTGAGGATATTTATGCAGGCCACTGTGCTACTAATATATTCCTTAGCTGAGGAGTAGTCACTGGATTTGTAGAGAGAATTGTAACTCACGTTTTAGAAGTGGCTGTGTTTCTTTAGGCTTTGGCCTAGATGAGATGAATTTGCAGTATACAGGACTTTGTGCTTCCTTTTAAGTCCAAGAGATAAGAGAGAGAGAATAGAGACTTCAGCACCTTATATACTAGGGGGCTGGACTAAAGCCCATTGGTTGCTAATGCCTGGGGTTCCTGTGCCCATGGAACTCTGGGTATATCACATGACAGTAGATCACATGACCAAGGAAGGTCCTATACATTTTATACAAACTGTACAACTTTATACATATGAATAATAGATGCACATAATGAATATACACTGCATTTATATGAGACAACAAGGGGGGAGCCCTGCAGGAGAGCCCTATGGACCTAAGAGACTCTTCCTGAAGGGACAGGTCCTGTACCGGGACACCTCAAATCCCCTTGTTTAATGAAAGTCGCCCTCAACGTCTGTCCCCTTAGGGAGAGGAGCGAAATGGCCATTGGGCCGAATGTAGTTCTGAAGCATTTAACTATAACGTCCAATTTCAGTACACATTAAAATGTCCATACATGCTCTGTAACTTGGGAACAGGAGGATATTGGTTAACTTTAGTACTTGCTGGATATAATTTACCATTTAATGGTTGAGACAAGGTTCCTTAAAGGGGTACTCCGCTGCCCTGTGTCGGAAGCTCCGCTCCCCAGCGTCCGGAAGTTTATTGTTCCTGACGCTGTGTGCGGGCTTCCGTGTTCAGGGCTGCCCCTCGTGACATCACGCCCGCCCCCTTCATGATGTTATGCCCGCCCCCTCAATGAAAGTCTATGGGAAGGGGGCATGATGGCCATCGTGCGCCCCTTCTCATAGTCTTTCGCTGAGGGGGAGGGCGTGACATCACGAAGGGGGCGGGCGTGACGTCACGAGGGGCAGCCCTGAACACGGAAGCCCGCACACAGCGTCCGGAACAATAAACTTCCGGATGCTGGGAAGCGGAGCATCGGACACAGGGCAGCGGAGTACCCCTTTAAGAACACAGCCATGAATATGGTAACAATACTTTTACATTTTACAACAATACCTTTATTTATTTTTATTATTGTTTTTTTTATAGAGATATACCTACATATTATTATGCATCTCTAATGACTATGCACATATTATTAGTACTATCACATTTGACTGACTGACAATCTTACTGACATTTGACTGCTATATAGAGTGGGGATCAAAAGTTTGGGCACCCCATGTAAAAATTTGTATTAAAGAAGCCAAGGAAAGATTGAAAAATCTCCAAAAGGCATCAAATTACAGATTTGACATTCTTATAATACGTCAACAAAAGTTAGATTTTATTTCCATCATTTACACTTTCAAAATAACAGAAAACAAAAAGATGGCGTCTGCAATAGTTTGGGTACCCTGCAGAATTTATAGCATGCACTGCCCCCTTTGCACAGCTGAGACCTGCCAGTGTCATGGATTGTTCTCAATCATCATCTGGGAAGACCAGGTGATGTGAATCTCAAAGGTTTTAAATGCCCAGACTGATCTGACCTTGCCCCAACAATCAGCACCATGGGTTCTTCTAAGCAGTTGTCTAGAAATCTGAAACTGAAAATAGTTGATGCTCACAAAGCTGGAGACGGCTATGAGAAGATAGCAAAACATTTTCAGGTGTCAATATCCTCTGTTCGGAATGTAATTAAGAAATGGCAGTCATCAGGAACAGTGGAAGTTAAAACAAGATCTGGAAGACCAAAAAAATATCAAACAGAACAGCTCGCAGGATTGTGAGAAAAACAATTCAAAACCCAGAAAGATCTGGCAGACACTGGAGTTGTGGTACACTATTCCACTATAAAAACATACTTGTACAAATATGGTCTTCATGGAAGAGTCATCAGAAGAAAACCTCTTTTACATCCTCACCACAAAAATTAGCGTTTGACCGTTTTGGAAACAAGTTCTGTGGATCGATGAGGTTAAAATTGAACTTTTTGGCCGGAATGAGCAAAGGTACGTTTGGAGAAGAAGGGGAACAGAATTTAATGAAAAGCACCTCTGTCCAACTGTTAAGCATGGGTGAGAGGATCAATCATGCTTTGGGGTTGTATTGCAGCCAGTGGCACAGGGAACATCTCACGAGTAGAAGGAAAAATGGATTCAATAAAACTTCAGCAAATTTTGGATGATAACTTGATGCCATCTGTGAAAAAGCTGAAGTTAAATAGAGGATGGCTTCTACAAATGGATAATGATCCTAAACACACCTCGAAATCCACGGGGGATTACATCAAGAGGCGTAAACTGAAGGTTTTGCCATGGCCTTCACAATTTCCCAACCTCAACATAATTGAAAATGTATGGATAGATGTTGAAAGAACAGTGTGTGACAGACAGCCCAGAAATCTCAAAGAACTGGAAAACTTTAGTAAGAAAGAATGGGCAAAGATACCTCAAACAAGAATTGAAAGACTCTTGGCTGGCTACAAAAAGTGTTTACAAGCTGTGATACTTGACAAAGGGGGCAGTACAAGATATTAACTCTGCAGGGTGCCCAAACTTTTGCAGACACCATTTTTTTGTTTTCTGTTATTTTGAAAGTGTAATTGATGGAAATAAAATCTAAATTTTGTTGACATATTATAAGAATGTCTAATCTGTAATTTGATGCTTCTTGGAGATTTTTCCATCTTTCCTTGGCTTCTTTATGCACATTAATACAAATTTTTACCTGGGGTGCCCAAACTTTTGATCCCCACTGTATGGTATGCATGATGTCTGCAATGGTTATACATACTCGACATTATCTCACTGTTGCTGCTACTACATTGAGATGTGGTGACTGGGGTGTAGCAGTATGTAACAGGGTCTGGTTGTATAAACCCTGGGGGCAAGATGTTGTTAACCCCTTAGTGTTCGTGACGCCAGGATGTGGTTATTCTGGTATGGTAACCGCCATCAATCAACCCAAGAACGGTTTGTAATAAAGGAATGTCCACAGCAAGGATTCTAAATAAACTGGAACGTTTACTTGTTTAGGGAACAGTCTTTACAATTATGCAGTTCCTTCAGAGGCAACCGGGACACAGGATACCTCACAGGTTTGCTTGGACTTGTTATTATTGAGATATTTAGGTAGACCACTGTGCTACTAATATATTCCTTAGCTGAGGAGTAGTCACTGGATTTGTAGAGAGAATTGTAACTCATGTTTTAGAAGTGGTTGTGTTTCTTTTGGCTTTGGTCTAGATGAGATGAATTTGCAGTATACAGGACTTTGTGCTTCCTTTTGAGTCCAAGAAATAAGAGAGTATAGAGACTACAGCCACTTATATACTAGGGGGCTGGACTAAAGCCCATTGGTTGCTAATGCCTGGGGTTCCTGTGCCGATGGAACTCTGGGTATATCACATGACAGTAGATCACATGACCAAGGAAGGTCCTATACATTTTATACAAACTGTACAAATTTATACATATGAACAATTAATACACATAATGAATATACACTGCATTTATAAGACAAGGGGGGAGCCCTGCAGGAGAGCCCTATGAACCTAAGGGACTCTTCCTGAGGGGACTTAAGGATGGTACAGGATAGGTCCTATACCGGGACACCACAAAGCTTAATGTTAATTATAGAAACAATTATATAACAACTCTATTATTTTATGGTTAAAAATACACACTGCACACCTTGTTAATTGTAGGACACGTACATGCTGGCGTACCCACTAAATTTGAAAATGTTGTGTAAAAAATAGAATAAGGCACAAAATAATTGTGTAAGATTTTTACAGACTACGTAAATAACCCATATGTGGCACTAAAATTTTCCATTAAAAAAAAAATAAAAAATCCATAGTAATGCAGCTTCATGCACATTTTGGGGTGGGTAATGTACCGAGCCGCTTTTTTTTTGTGTGGCTTCACTATTGTTTATGTGCCTGTTGGTGCTGCGCTGCCTTCCTTCCTGATGTAAACTCCTTCCTCAGCACGGTGACGCATGTCTCCACCCACCAACGTCACAAAATGTGGTCTCAAAATTAAACAAAAAAGCCCCCAGGGTACGGATATTCATGGTGCGGCATAGTATGTTTTTAATACTTTTTTAATTTCAGAGGAGGGTGGATGGGTTGTTGCGGGATAGTTGGAGTGCAGCTATTTAGTGCCAGGGAGGCCAGTCAGGGTGTCACCTGATGCAGTACACCCCCTCCCAGTCACTCTCTAGTAACACTAATGGTAATAAAGGGTAGATAAAGAACTTCGGCTATTAACATAAGGGAAAACTTTTCTATTTTAAAAAAAGGCTTTTGCAAGTGGGTTTCCCAGGTTTTGCTTCCGTGCGATTTATTTTTCAAAGTCGTGCGACTTTTTGATAAATAGGTCACACATAAGCAAAAGTAAGTTAAAAAACAATTGTCATATAAAAGCCGTACGTTTGAAAAGAATGATAAATCTCCTTCAAAAAGTTTTTTCTGGAACTTCGTTTCTCGGCACAGACGTCTCTACCATGATATCCGTCTTCCAGAGCTGCCAAGGAGACTTCCAATAACAATACTCCAGATCACAAAAACTCTGGAGATGGCTTCTGCAGCAGCGGAGGAGCAAGATGAGACACACAACTCGTGTTGCTTTTGGCTCCAAAGAAATGGAATCTGCATTAAGTGCAAGTTCCCACTTCAAAGGTTAGGACCATTCCCATATAATCTTACACTAAGAGCTATTCTCATACCGGCCCCACTGCATCTGTACAGCACAGTGTTTCCCAACCAGGGTGTCTCCACCTGTTACATAACTACAACTCCCAGCATGCCCTTTGGCTGTGCATGCTGGGAGTTGTAGTTATGAAACAGTAGGAGGCACACAGGCCTCACCTCCTGCTGCCAGTCATTTCCTGCCCCCAACAGTAAGCTTTCCCCGCCGCTGCACACTACATGGTCGGTACCCGCTCTCGCCCTCCAGACTAGGGGCAGAACGGGTGCCGTCAGGACAGCCCAGAAGACGCAGTGATTCATCAGCCGGTCTCAGCCGACCAATCACCATGATCGTGAGGTGGCACCAGTGCCACCTCACTCCTGCTGGGCAATTGTGATTGGTGCTGTCTCGGACATTCGGTATTCGGTACATTCGGGTAAATCTTTTTATTCTTTTTTGGACTTTTTTAGCGATCCTAAAAAATTATGGAGATTTTATTAAAATTTCGTAGGGTACCATAAAAAAATAATAATAAAAAAGATACAGAAGTGATGGAAAAAATTGTATCTAACGAAATGTATCTTTTTTTATTGTGAAATGTTTATAAATTTTTAAACAGGGATCAATTTATGTGAGCGGGTAAAGCACTAAAAATGTAGCCAACAATAATAAAAATGTATTGTGTGCGTGTTTTTCATTTTTTTTAAAACATTTTTTAGGTAGTACTACTACTCCCAGCATGGAACACACTGTTCCATGATGGTAGTAGTAGTTACCTGTACTAATTGACAGATCGCCGGGGTCCCTTGCGATCCTCTTGTATAGATGCGGCGGCAGCTCTTCTATGGTCCCCTGCACTCACGTATATATACACATATTCATATTTCCCGCAGAGCTGTGATTGGCCAGATGGTTCCAGCCAATCACAGCTCTCTGTGAGAAATAGGAATATGTGTATATATACGGCCGTGCAGGGGACCATAGGAGCGCGGCCGCCGCATCCATACATTATACAGGAGCATCACAGCGGGTGTCAGGAGTGATACCTGCAGTGATCTTTCCTTTACTACAAGTACTACTACTCCCAACAATGGAGTACACTCTGCTCCATGCTGGGAGCTGTAGTACCTGCATTAATCGACAGATCGCAGCAGGTGTCAGAAGTTACACTCGCTGCGATATGTCTATTAATGCAGGTACTACAGCTCCCAGCATGGAGCAGAGTGTGCTCCATGTTGGGAGTATTAGTACCAGCAGTAAGGGACAGATCCCAGCGGATGTCACTCCTCCTGACACCCGCTGCTATCGCCCTTATATGAATGTCGGGATCAGCTGTTCTCAGGGCTACAGAGCCGGGAGAACAGCTGACGCTGAGCCGTAGGTATACATCGTATATCTACTGCCCAGCAAGAACTTAAAGTGAACCTGCAATGTGTATACAGTATACACATTGCTGGCTCACTTAACCCCTTGCTGAGCTGTGCGTTATGCGCAAGCCCAGCAAGGGAAGAGTTAACTTACACTGCTGGACAGTGTAGGTTAACCCTTTGGGCAGTATACACTATATACAGCTATCTATAGATAGCTGTATATAGTGTATACAGAAGATGAAGTCCGCTTTCCTCCCTCGAGTATCGGGCAGGTCCGTGTAGCTCCGCCCCCAGTGATGATGTCATTAGGGGGCGGAGCTACAGAAGGGAACAAGGCTAGTTAATCTGAAGCTCTGTTCACATTGTCCGTTTTGTATAATGTGAACAGACCCTTCTGGCAGTGTCTACCCAGACAGAGAGACTCCAGCTGTTGCTAAACTACAACTCCCAGCATGCCCAGACAGCCAAAGGCTGTCTGGGCATGCTGGGAGTTGTAGTTTTGCACCAATTGGTGGCTCCCTGTTTTGGTAGACATTGCATCATGGGTGCTCTCCCCAGCGGACAGCGCCAAAAATGTCATAACCAATTTTTTGTGTTTTTTTCTTCTCGTTTCAGATCCATGTATGCAGAGGATTACTGCAGATTCAATGGATTATGGCGGATTACTTTTTTTATTTTAATAAAATGGTTAACGAGGGCTGTGGGGGAGTGTTTTTTTAAATAAAATAATTTTTCCAATGTGTGTTTTTTATTTAATTGAATTTTCAGGCTTAGTAGTGAAAGCCGGTCTTATTGACTGAATCCATTACTAAGCCAGGGCTTAGTGCTAGCTCCAAAAACAGCTAGTGCTAACCCCCAATTATTACCCCGGTACCCACCGCCACAGGGGTGCCGGGAAGAGCTGGTACCAACAGGCCCGGAGCGTCAAAAAATGGCGCTCCTGGGCCTAGGCAGCAACAGGCTGGCGTTATTTAGGCTGGTGAGGGAGAGTAACAATGGTCCTCGCCCACCCTGGTAACGTCAGGCTGTTGCTGTTTGGTTGGTATTGTGCTGAGAATGCAAATACGGGGAACCCTCTACGTTTTTTTTATTTTTTTTATTTAAATAAAATAAAAAACATATAGGGTTCCCCGTATTTTCATTCTCAGCACAATACCAACCAAACAGCAACAGCCTGATGTTACCAGGGTGGGCGAGGACCATTGTTACTGGCCCTCCCCAGCCTAAATAACGCCAGCCTGTTACCGCCTAGGAACAGGAGCACCATTTTTGACACTCCGGGCCTTTTGGTACTGGCTCTTCCCGACATCCCTGTGGCGGTGGGTACCGGGGTAATAATTGGGGGTTAGCTCTAGCTGTTTTTGGGGCTAGCACTAAGCCCTGTCTTAGTAATGGAGTCAGTCAATAAGACCAGCTTCCACTACTAAGCCTGAAAATTCAATAAAGAAAAACACAAGACATTGGAAAAATTATTTTATTTAAAAAACACTCCCCCACAGCCCTCGTTAACCATTTTATTAAAAGAAAAAAATAATAATCCGCCGTAATCCATCAAATCCGCAGTAATCCTCTGTATACACGCATCTGAAACGAGAAGAAAGAAAAACAACACAAAAAATTGGTTATGACATTTTTGGCGCTGTCCGCTGGGGAGAGCACCCATGATGCAATGTCTACCCAAACAGGGAGCCACCAATTGGTGCAAAACTACAACTCCCAGCATTCCCAGACAGCCTTTGGCTATCTGGGCATGCTGGGAGTTGTAGTTTAGCAACAGCTGGAGTCTCCCTGTCTGGGTAGACACTGCCAGAAGGGTCTGTTAACATTATGCAAAACGGACAATTTGAACAGAGCTTCAGATTAACTAGCCTTGTTCCCTTCTGTAGCTCCGCCCTCTAATGACGTCATCACTAGGGGGTGGAGCTACACGGACCTGCCCGGTACTCGAGGGAAGTAAGCGGACTTCGTCTTCTGTATACACTACATACATGTGGTAGCCCTTGGGGGGTGTATGGTAGGGATGGTATAATGTTGGTATATGAGGGGTTAATATTAACCCAGCCACTCGTGACGCCAGGGTGAGGGGTGGTTTGCTGAATCCATGTTCCGGCCTATCACCGCCCTTCCCAGAAACGATAGGTGCAATGAAATGACTGAAGGTCCACAAGCAGATTTACCTTGAACTTGAATAACTTTACTGCAGTGCTTGCAATATCCAATGCGTAGTAACAGTCTCATATAACAGTTCTTAGGTTGCTTAGCGACTGGCAGAAGTTGCGGACCTTGCATTAAACTTGTAGTTTCTGAATTTAGGGAGTGATGTGCAGATCCGTCCGGATTTAGGGGAAATATTGGGTCCGGTGATACTGCAGAGTGCTTAGGGGATGACACACTCTATAATTTAGATCATTCAGCCGTTGCCGCAAGGCTCAGGCCTAACTCACTGCGATATAGGTCTTCTATCTAGAGATAGCTGTATATAGTGTATAACGCCCAAAGGGTTAACCTACACTGTCCAGCAGTGTAAGTTAAATCTTCCCTTGCTGGGCTTGCACATAGCGCACAGCTCAGCAAGGGGTTAAGTGAGCCAGCAATGTGTATACTGTATACACATTGCAGGCTCACTGTAAGTTCTTGCTGGGCAGTAGATATACGATGTATACCTACGGCTCAGCGTCAGCTGTTCTCCCGGCTATGTAGCCCTGAGAACAGCTGATCCCGACATTCACATCAGGAGGATCGCAGCGGGTGTCAGGAGAAGTGACATCCCTGGGATCTGTTCCTTACTGCAGGTACTAATACTCCCAACATGGAGCACACTCTTCTCCATGCTGGGAGCTGTAGTACCTGCATTAATAGACATATCGCAGCAGAGTGTAACTTCTGACACCCACTGCGATCTGTCTATTAATGCAGGTACTACAGCTCCCAGCATGAGGCAGAGTGTGCTCCACGTTGGGAGTAATAGTACTTGTAGTAAAGGAAAGATCACTGCAGGTATCACTCCTGACACCCGCTGTGATGCTCCTGTATAATGTATGGATGCGGCGGCCGCGCTCCTATGGTCCTCTGCACGGCCGTATATATACACATATTCCTATTTCTCACAGAGAGCTGTGATTGGCTGGAACCATCTGGCCAATCACAGCTCTGCGGGAAATATGAATATGTGTATATATACGTGAGTGCAGGGGACCATAGAAGAGCGGCCACCGCATCTATACCTTATACAAGAGGATTGCAAGGGACCCCTGCGATCTGTCAATTAGTACAGGTAACTACTACTCCCATCATGGAAGAGTGTGTTCCATGCTGGGAGTATAGTACTACCTAAAAAATGTTTTTTAGAAAAGTGAAAAACACGCACACACTACATTTTTATTATTGTCGGCTACATTTTTAGTGCTTTACCCGCTCACATAAATTGATCCCTGTTTAAAAATGAATAAACATTTCATAATAAAAAAGATACATTTCGTTAGATACAATTTTTTCCATCACTACTGTATCTATTTTATTATGATTTTTTTTATGGTACCCTACGAAATTTTAATAAAAAAGGTATCTCCATAATTTTTTAGGATCGCTAAAGTCCAAAAAAAGAATAAAAAGATTTACCGAATGTACCCGAATACCGAATGTATCCGAAAAATCAAATTGCATCTTTATCCTTTTTATTATCTTTGTTATCAGAATGAATTCTTTACGTCATTTAGGGATAACGAATGCATTCGTTATTTACAGCTATTCGTATTATCGTGGCTATTCGGGAATGTTCAAAATATGTTTTCGTGCATTCGGATCGGTCCGAATGCCCGAAAACGGTAAAATTCGGTAAATTAGACATTCGTGCTGAACTGAATTGCACATGTCTAGAAGTTACACTGTACCAGGACATTGCGCCCACGACCTCCCGGCGCTCATGACCACAGGTATTGACTCTATTACTATCTCCGATCACGCTCCTGTACATCTTTCTTTGTCTCTGTCCCCTTTCCCCTCCAATTCTTGGCGCTGGAGATTGAATGAAGGCATCCTTTCTAATCAGACTGCTCTAGCTGACATTACGCAACAGTTATCCTTATACTTTGATTTAAACTCTAAGTCGGGAACGGCCTTCATGCGAGGGATATTCATTTCCTGGGGTTCCAAACTGAAGAAAGAGAGGCAGCGCAAGATCACTGACATTCTGTCTGAAATCTCCACCCTGGTGAGGATACACAAGTGTACCGGGGCGATAGCGATTCAGGAGACACTTAAATCCCTATGCACCACCCTTAATACTCTCCTCACCGAAAAATCAGCGGAGGCCTACCTCCACCACAGGCACCGTATTTATGCACACGGGGACAAGGGAGGTAAGCTCATGTCCACACTTATAAAGAAGGCGAGAACAAAACAACACATTCATGCAGTGAGAGATGAGAGAGGCCACCGGTATACAGACACGCCCTCCATTGCTAAAGCTTTCCAGACGTTTTACACCTCTCTGTATAATTTATCAGAGGGAGAGTCCCCGGACTCTGCTTCCGGACGTAGAGAGGCGACGAAAAGATTTCTGACATCACTAAACCTCCCTACTTTGGACGAACACATGCAGAGAGAACTCATGCTACCTATTACCCCAGAAGAAGTGCAGAGAGTGGTCTCTTTTTTCCCACCGGGGAAGAGTCTGGGCCCGGACGGTCTTCCACTGGAATACTACCGTAAATTTGCGGACGTTCTGATCCCCCACCTCACCTCTGTTTGCGAGGCTTTATTCCGTGGGTCTCCTCTCCCTAAACAGTCCCTTGAAGCACATGTCACTCTCATTCACAAGGAAGGCAAGAACCCAGAAGACTGTGGGAGCTACAGACCAATATCACTTCTGAACTTAGACCTCAAAATCTGGGCTAAACTGCTCTCCTTGAGAATCAAGAGTCATCTTCCCCACTTAGTAGACGTGGACCAGTCGGGATTTGTACCAGGTAGGGAGGGTCGCACGAACACATTGAGACTGCTAACTGCGATCCAACATGCTCACATGAAAAGACTGCCCCTTGTCCTTCTTGGCATTGACGGCATTTGATAGGGTCAATTGGGAGTATATGAAGGAGACGCTACACTGCTTCGGATTTCCCCTGCAGTTTATAACAGCTCTTATGTCCCTTTACACACAACCGTATGCTTCGTTGATGGTCAACGATGACATATCCCCCCGTTCTGGATCACAAACGGGACCAGGCAGGGATGCCCCCTGTCCCCAACCATTTTTATACTAACAATGGAAACGCTTTTACAGAGAGTTTGACAGTTGACCAGTATCTCAGGATACAAAACCCCGAGGGGAGAGCTTAAAGCACTAGCCTTCGCAGATGATTTACTATTTCTCTTAAGTGACCCTGCACACGGACTGCCTAGTTTATTAGACCTGTTCGGAGAATTTGGCTCGCTGTCGTACTTTAAAGTAAATGTTTCTATGTCGGAATTATTAAACATTACTCTATCTGCAGCTAAGATTAGGGAGATCGGCTCCCTGTCCCCTTTCCCCTGGGCCAAATCGTCACTCACGTATCTAGGGGTTAAAATACCTAGCTCGCTCACAAGCATTTTTCAACTTAACTTCAAACCCCTACTAGCAGAGATTAAAGAGACATTGGCTGGATATGATCTTCCCCTGATCCTATGGATGGGTAGGAAAAACCTGGGTAGGAAAAACTCAGATGTTAATAAGTGCAGGTCAATGTTTTGATGCCAGATCTGTACTGTTATCTATACTATGATGGAGAAGGCGCTGCTGCGACAGCGACCCCCTCGCCTACCTTTGTTCCTTATCTCTTTGTATTGTGCGTTAATGACTTTAAAATAAAATAAAAACTTGTTTGAAAAAAAAAAAGTCTGATGTGTAAGTGAAAAAAAATGTTTACACTAAAATGCTGTTTTCCCCCCAAATTTTACATTTTTGCAAGGGGTAATAGGAGAAAATGACCCCCAAAATTTGTAAGCCCATTTCTTCTGAGTGTGGAAATACCCCATGTGTGGATGTCAAGTGCTCTGCTGGTGAACTACAATGCTCAGAAGAGAAGGAGCGCCATTGAGCTTTTGGAGAGATAATTTGTTTGGAGTAGTAGTCAGGGGCCATGTGCATTTACAAAGCCCCCGTGGTGCCAGAACAATGGACCCCACACATGTGACCCCATTTTGGAAACTACATCCCTCACAGAATTTTATAAGGAGTGCAGTGAGTATTTACACCCCACTGGTGTTTGACAGGTCTTTGGAACAGTGGGCTGTGCAAATTAAAAATTACATTTTTCATTTTCAAGGACCACTGTTCCAAAAATCTGTCAGACACATGTGGGGTGTAAATGCTCACTGTACCCCTTATTACATTATGTGAGGGGTGTAGTTTCCCAAATGGGGTCACATGTGTGGGGCGGGGTCCATTGTTCTGGCACTATGGGGGCTTTGTAAACACACGTAGCCTTCAATTCCGGACAAAATTTATCTTCAAAAGCCCAATGGTGCTCCTCTCTTCTGAGCATTGTAGTTCGCCCGCAGAGCTATGTTCTTACTCAGAAGAAATGGGGTTACAAATTTTGGGGGGCTTTTTTCCTATTTTCAGTTTTTTTTACTTTTTTATTTTCCTATCCAACTTTAATGAAAAATTCTTCAAACACCTGTGGGGTGTTAAGGCTCACGATACCACTTGTTACATTCCTTGAGGGGTGTAGTTTCCAAAATGGGGTCATATGTGGGTATTTCTTTTTTTGCGTTTATGTCAGAACCGCTGTAAGATCAGCCACCCTTGTGAAAATCACCAATTTAGACCTTAAATGTGCATAGTGCACTCTCCCTCCTGAGCGTTGTGGTGCGTCCGCAGAGCATTTTACGCCCACCTATGGGGTATTTCCGTGCTCAGGAGAAATTGCGTTACAAATTTTAGGGGTATTTTTTTCCTTTTACTGCTTGTGAAAATAAAAAGTATGGGGCAACACCAGCATGTTAGTGTAAACATTTTTATTTTTTTACACAGGCTGGTGCAGCCCCATACTTTTCCTTTTCATAAGGGGTAAAAGGAGAAAAAGCCCCCCAAAATATGTAGTACAATTTCTCCCGATTATGGAAATACCCCATGTGTGGCCCTAAACTGTTTCCTTGAAATATGACAGGGCTCCGAAGTGAGAGAGCGCCATGCGCATTTGAGGACTAAATTAGGGATTGCATAGGGGTGGACATAGGGGTATTCTATCCCAGTGATTCCCAAACAGGGTGCCTCCAGCTGTTGCTAAACTCCCAGCATGCCTGGACAGTCAGTGGCTCTCTGGAAATGCTGGGAGTTGTTGTTTTGCAACAGCTGGAGGCTCCATTTTGGAAACACTGCCGTAAGATACGTTTTTCATTTTTATTGGGGGGGAACAGTGTAAGGGGGTGTATATATAGTGTTTTACCCTTTATTATGTGTTAGTGTAGTATTTTTAGGGGACATTCGCACTGGCGGATTACAGCGAGTTTCCCGCTAGGAGTTTGCGCTGTGGCGAAAAATTTGCCGCAGCTCAAACTTGAAACATAAACCCCACTGTAAACTCGCCCGTGTGAATTTTCCCTGTATGTTCACATGGGAGGGCAAACCTCCAGCTGTTTCAAAACTACAACTCCCAGCATGTACTAATGGACCGTGCATGCTGGGAGTTGTACTTTTGCAATAGCTGGAGGCACACTGGTTGGAAAACCTTCAGTTAAGTTCTGTTACCTAACTCAGCACTTTCTAACCAGTGTGCCTCCAGCTGTTGCAAAACTACAATTCCCAGCATGTACTGATCGCCGAAGGTCATGCTGGGAGATGTAGTTATGCAACAGCCGGAGGTACGCAACTACAACTCCCAGCATGCCAAGACAGCTGTTTGCTATTTGGGCATTCTGGGATTTGTAGTTGTGCAAAAGCTGGAGGGTCACAGGTTGGAGATCACTGTGCATTGATCTCCAAACTGTGGGCCTCCAGATGTTGCAAAACTACAAATCCCAGCATGCCCAGACTGCAAACTGCTTTGTGGGCATTCTAGGAGTTGTAGTTTTGCAACATCTGGAGGGCTACAGTTTAGAGACCACTGTATATTGGTCTCAGACTGTAGACCTCCAGATGTTGCTAGGCAACTCACCGGCTTTCGTAGGATCCAGGGAGCCGCATCGCCGTCCTCCTCTTCTGCCGCCGATCACCCCTGCCGATCGCCGCCTGCTGCCGCCGCCGGTTAGTGATTGGGCTTCGGTGCCGGACCCTGTCGGTTTCCCCGTTCTGCCCAGCCTACTGTGGGTGGGTAGAAAGGGGAAACTGAAAGTTAACCCCCCTGCCCCCGATCTGCAATTGGTTGTCGCTTCTTGATGACCATTAGCAGGGATAGGAGGGGTGGCACCCCTGCCACCTCACTCCAATCCCTTCAGGGGGATCGTGGGTTTCTTTGACAACCGCGATCCCCTTTATATACCAGTCACCATAGACCTGTATGACCATAGGCGTGCGCAGCCTATTGCATTAGGGTGTGCATCCTAAAGTACAAACTCACGCCGCACGCATGCGTATATATATATATATATATATATATATATATATATATATATATAGAAATAATGGGTCAAGGGGAGCACCGTGCACCAGGATTCCAGATCCGCCCGGGTGCCAAGCTTCAGGAACCGACCAATTCCCAAGTAATATGTAGAATCAAGTAGAAGCGGCACACCAGTTTACCCGTGAAAGCGTGGGTTTATTCACACATCTGTGCAGAAAAGCTACGTTTCGGCTCGACAATAGAGCCTTTCTCAAGCATATCAAACATTATACAAGCATGTGTATATATAGGCCCTCCAATTGGATACACAAATGAGGGGGGTGTGCCCAAACAAAAATCAAAACAAACTAGAAAAGTACTCCAATAGACCATCATCGGTCTCATATACATGTGTTATAAATACAGCGGTATACAATCATATATAGTGCTTACATATTGTTCATATAATACAGTGATTCAATAGTGTACCGTGCATATAAATACTAATGAATTCATCTGAGGTCCGGTTCAAGAGGCGGCGTTCACCTGTTGACAGCAGCATAGATGTCCAATCAGGGTCAACTTCCGTTGAAAGCAGTGTGTTTGTACACAAAGTCAGTGCGCAGGTGCCGTTTCGTTACTTCCGGTCGTCGCCGGAAGTCGTCACCAGTTGCCGGGTAAGATGTCCATATCTCCACAGCGCATGTGTCAATATTCTGTGCGCACGCGCACATCAACAATTACAGTACGGGCGCCATGTTGAGTACTGGCAAGTTTAAGGGCAAGGTAAAGTACTGAGGATGACCATACTAACCTATAAATAAGGGCAAGAACCATTTTTAAATAAATGTATCATATATTCAGCTCATAAGGTATAACACCCTACATTGTATATGGTTTGCGGCCATGGCTCATTTTGAAGGGGTCTGTCCTATGGACAGAAACCAGTGGTGTCGGCAGCCTATTCTGACCAATTACATATCAGGTCTAAAGCCTGTTCTCAAGGAACCATCTCCGTGTTCTGGTCCCACAACTAGGACTCCTTCACTATGTGGTTCCATATATAGTTCGGCAGAGCTGCCCACTGGGACATGCATAACCCCCATTATGCGCTCCCTAATACAATGTGATTAAATAAATATCTCAAGCCCTTTTCTAAACTAGGTCATCCCCAATACTATATCCAAGATCCCATAAAGCTGCAATCACAAAGTGATGTGGGATGTTTGACATCCTAAATTACCCTATATATTCAGCAGAATCCTTGTGGTGGTCACAGGTGTAACGCCAGCTCATCTCCGGACCCAGATGGTGAGTATCTAGAAACATAAAGAGGCATAGTGTAAGTGACAAATATAAAAAAATCGTAAAAAAGTTACAGCACCATTACTACGGAGTAGCTGACAGAACCTATAAAAATATATATATACATACATATACATACACACACACACACATACAAACACACAAATACACTCTTGCTTGCATGCACACATACATAAACAGAGAAGACACCACTAGATAAATCCATTGTCCCCGTAGTCATCCAGATAGCCAATACAGATACCAAACATGCAAGAAAGTCCAAGACCACAGCACCAAAATTGGAAAAAAAGAGCTATTATTTATTGGTTCCTCAAAAAAACTTTTGGGGAACTAATAAACTACAGTTCTTTTGCACGTATCAGTTTATAATTTTTGGTGCTGTGGTCTTGGACTTTGTTGCAAACCTGTATACCATATAAGTAATTGTATCCAGGATCATATAAAGGTAGATACCAGCTGTACACAGGATCTGTATACCATATAGGGGATTATAGTTACATCTAGGGACTCACAGGTAACATAATTTCTGATCAGCGATGTCCTCTTTCCTTTTCTTGTGTATCTGGATCAGATTGACATGTCAACTTCTTCCAGGTAAAAACCATCTCTTTAGCATCTGCAGGAAAAACATGTTAGACTCTGCATTTTTCCAGTGCAATGCCCTCTCATAATAAGGAATAGTAGGTACCCCATTAAGTAGGCCTTTCCCCCACCATAGACCCCCTCATTAGATAAATACGTCTGAAAGTAGGTAGGTTGTTAGCTATCTAGATAGGTAGGTAGGCAGGTAAGTAGGTAGCTAGCTACATGGGTAGGTTGCAACTATGTCGGTAGCTAGGTATGTTCATAGCTAGGTTGGTTGTTAGCTAGATAGCTTGTTAAGTGTCTAGGTAGATTGTTAGCTAGCTAAGTAGATAGCCATACAGGTAGGTAGTTAGGTTGCTAGGTAAATAGCTAGGTAGGTAGCAAGGTTGGTTCTTAGCAACATAGGTGGGTAGCTAGCTAGGTAGCCAGGTAGGCAATTAGCTAGGTAGGTTGTTAGCTAGCTAGGTAGCCATGTAGTTAGGTTGCTAGGTAGATAGATAGCTAGGTAGGTAGCCAAGTAGTTAGGTAGATGGATAGTTAGGTAGGTAGATATTCAGGTTGCTAGATAGCCAGGTAGATAGTCAGGTAGCCAGCTTGCTATGTAGGTAGCCAGGTAGTTAGATAGCCAGGGAAGTAGGAAACCAGGTAGGTAGGTTGTTAGCTAGATTGGCAGGTAGGAATTAACACTTTTCAGGTTAAAATGATGGGTTTCCCAGTACATTAATAATATAGACACTGATTTGAATAGGGACCTTCCATACAATTAAATATACCTTTTATTATGTTCCAATAAAATATCGACTTACACTACAAAATATACAGGCTGCCACCGATCACCTATGGATTAGGACACATTTATCTTATTGCACTTGAGTATAAGTAGTCTCTCAGGATAAACTCCATATAAAGGGCAAAAACAGTGTATAAAAACACACAAAATATACACACAATTAATTATATATGCGTGACATCACAGGATACACATATGCGGGGGATATTTTCTCCTATTCTGACCCCTATTTTTTATTTCTCCTTATATGTCCTGTATGAGGGGCATTTATTTGCGCACCGATCTGTGATTTTTAACGGTTCCGTTTTTGTTTCGATGGGACCTTTTGATTGCTTTCTTTTGTCTTTTTGATTAAATTCTGGAGTTGCAGTTAGTTACTAACTACAACTCCCAGCATGCCTTGATACAGCCTGTGGCTCAGCAGCATGTTGGACTATATAGTAGAATATAGTATGGATCAGTGTTTCCCAACCAGAGGTGCCTCCAGCTGTTGCAAAACTGTAACTCCCAGCATGCCCGGACAGCCAACAGCTGTCCAGGCATGCTGGGAGTTGTAGTTTTGCAACAGCTGGAGGCACTCTGGTTGGGAAACACTGGTATAGTATATGGTGCAACATTCTGGTAGTTGGTGGATTGGTTATATAAATACCGGCCAGGTGGCACCCTACTTTAGACTCCTCTGCCCCCTGCCCCTCTGTCCCCTCCTCCTGTACATTTGCTCCTTCCCAGCCCCCTCTGCCACCACTTCTTCGCACTGTTCTGTGACTGTCCCTCCACAGACCCCCTCCTTCACAATCTTTTGATCCCTGACCCCAACAACCACCCCCCCTCCTGGTCACGCCTGGCTGCTGCCTTCTGCAGTGGTTTAAGCTCCGAGCTTCCGTCCTGCTCGGAGCAGCCGGGGCAGGGGGGCGTGCCTGCGCACGGAAGTGTGCTACTCCTAAAGTAGCAGTGTCCCCGGCCCGGCCTAAGGAACTTGGGACCGGAGGACCTGCCCTGAGTGGGGTCCCTTTCTGCGTGCCAGAGTGGCCCCACTGTTTTACAAATATATTTAAAAAATGGAGGAAGATTTTAAAAAAAGCCGGAGCAGCTGACATCCGGGGCCCAGGCCCCGAATAAAATGACCTAGTGACGCCCCTGAGCCTGGGCTTGATTAGGGTGTGCCCAGGCACACCCGGCACACCCCGTGCGCACGCCTATGTGTATGACCCGGAATCGGCGCAAATCGCCGGTGTAAATACACCGGCGATTTGCAGCGATCGCCGACATGTTGCACGGGACGCCTGCTGAATGATTTCGGCTGGGATCCCGGTCCGGTCCCCGCCCAGCGTGTGGTGGGGATCGGAATTCCCAGGGGCGTATGGATACGCCCTGGGTCCTTAACGATCAAAAACCCAGGGCGTATCCATATGCCCTGGGTCCTTAAGGGGTTAAGGGGTTAATAAAAGTAATAGTAATAATAATAATAATTATACTGTTTCTACCATATCCACTTATCCAGAGATTTTATGCTAGAGTTATATTGTCATCCTCCATTCCTGGGAATCCACCTCTCCCCTTCTACAGATCTCTGATTCCTTAATCATCCAATAGGGGGGCTTGTTTCCCACTTATGTACAAAAAAATTTCTAGGTGGACAATATCTTCTGTCTCCATTACAAGCTGTATGTCCAATATGGGAAATGTGCCTTGAATTATGCAGCTCCTCGCTCACTTGTTAATGTATCAAGTGACCCAGAGCCCACCACGTGGAGGTGGCTGCATTTCGGGCTCCTCCCCACCCCCACCCCCAACCATATGCAGACCTTGTGTGACCCAATCAGCATCTTGTTAAATTGGTTCACATTGATCGTCAATGGCCTTTGCTGTAATACTTCTTAGCTTTGTATGTAGGAAGTAAAATGGCATCTTGAATGTGGTCATCATGCCGGTTAGTGTGCGGTTGGCCATGGCCCATGCTCCAACCCACACATTGGATACATAATTGGACCACTTCAGTTTGCTTTTAGCATATTGCCAAGTCCGCTGCAGCCAAGACACTTTGGGCTCCGAGGCATCTTCAGAGGTTGTTGGTAAATCCATCTGGTTATCCGCCATGGTGACTGTCACATGATCGCTGTGCCTGGATTCATGTGGGTCTGAATTGTCACCTAAAGCCATGTCAATAGCCACATCTGCTCGCTGACCACGGTGCTTAATCTTCTTCCCAGGTATTTTATGGATCTCATAATATGGTGGAGTGACCTTATAATGATATAGGTTAGTATACCGCCAAAGGAAACTCGTCACGTAATGTATGAGACACACGACAGGCACCGAGAGAACTGGGATATCTGCAAAATAGCGACAGGATACAATATATTAGACCTATATTCATTCATTTATTTATGTATATATATGTAAATTGATATATTCACACATATAATATATATGTATAAAAATTTATTATTTATATATTATTAATCAAATATTATTATTTCAGAGTAGCTTCCCATGTTTTCTTTTAGAAGGCAAAATACTTAAAACATTGATTCACAAACTAAAATCATTTATCTCACAGGAGTAAACCTTTTCCTAATTGCTGTAAGAGACTTAAAGGAGTACTCCGCCCCTAGACATCTTATCCCCTATACAAAGGATAGGGGATAAGATGTCTGATCGCAGGGGTCTCGCAGCTGGTACCTCAGCAATCTCTGTGCAGCACCCAGCATTCGTTCACAACACTGGGTGACAGGGTCATAATGTCACGGCCACGCCCCTCGTGACATCACGCCACACCCCCTCAATGCAGCCACCACACCCCCTCCCATAGACTTACATTGAGGGGGCGTGGCCCTGACATCACGACCCCGGGGGCAGCAGAGTACCCCATCAAAGCCACCCAGGATAGACTGTACAAGAGAACATCAGTAACTTTACTGCACTCTACTATATTAACTTTACACTAATACATTCATGTTAAATCCATTTATAAACTGAAATTTTGGAAGTTTTCATTATTCCTACCTCTTAGCTTCATGGTCACCGTCCTTACAGGATCCTTTTGCCTAAATAGACAAAATTCTCTTCAATTTGCAAAATAAGCGCAGGTCTAGTAGGAGAACGTGTTCACCCGCCGAACCGAGGAAATAAGTGTTAGGGATTGGATTCTACCCTGGAGAAAGTCTCTTTGATGTGTGATGTCACAGCAGATGACATCACGTGTATGTGTATCCATTGTAATGGCTGTACTGTACTTTACTTACACTATGTACAGTTATACTGGGGGTTTACAAAGGATTTGAAGATTACAGCTTTAACCCCTTCAGGGTCACAGCCCTTTTTGGTCTTGAGGACACAGGAAATTTTCATTTTTACCTTAAAATTTTTTCCTCCTCCCCTTCTAAGAGCCATAAATCTTAAAATGTTCAACCTAAAGACCAATATGAGGGTTTATTTCTTTTGCAACCAACTGTACTTTGTAATGAAGCCTTTCATTTTAACATAGAATATATGGTACTATAAAAAAATATATATATTATTTGCGACAGGAAATTGAGAAGAAAACCGCAATTTTGCAACTTTTAATAGTTTTTGTTTTTACACAATGAACTGTATGATAACACTGACATGTTCTTTTTATACTGCGGGTCAATGCTTGGGTAAACACTTTACTATTTTTGTACTGCTTCAAAAAATATAAATATATATCAAACTTTTTAAACAATATAAGTATGTTTTAAACTGTATGAGGTCTAAGTTTTTTGCTGTATTCATCCCTGTATATGGAAAAATAAAAAAGTTATAGAGGCCAGAAGAGGACAATTTTAAACCTACTAATTTTGGTGCAAAAAGTTACAAGTGTAACAACTCCATAGATGATCTCTCTGGTCAGATTGGTGTAATTGGGGTAGATATAAATCTAATAAGAGAAGACATGAAAAAAAGGGGGTGGGCATGCCCAGAGGGGGTTGTGATGGTTTCCTTTTCTTTTTTATTTATTTTTTTATTTCTCCTCTGCTTTCTTTATTCTTTCCCAATGGTTAGGATGCCTAGGCGTTGCTCTTTCCCATCCCCTCTGTTGTGTTGCAGAATAAGGTAAACAAAATTAAGATTCTCGCATGGAACGTTGGGGGATTAGGGGACAATGTTAAGAGGATGGCAGTAATGAGGGTAGTAAGAAACCACCTCCCGTGTGTGGTGGGCTTGCTCGAGACACACCTTACGGGGGACACGGTGCACCTCCTGGGAAGAAATTGGTGGGGTAATAGCTACCACTCCTTTTTCTCTTCTCACTCAAGGGGAGTTTCGGTTCTCTTTCATAGGCGTATAAAATGGGAGCTGTTTGGGAAGAGGGTGGATGAGTATGGGCGATTCATCTTTTTACATGGCAATATGGATGGTTTGATTTGTGTTCTAGCCTTTGTTTATGTCCCTCCTCCTTTCTCCTCAGATATTTTGATTAAGCTTTTTGATTTTTGTGTAGGGAAGGACTGTCCTATGTTCCTGCAGGGAGATATAAACTGTGTAAGCTCAGAGGAAATGGATAGACTTCGTATGCAGGGAGCAGTTAGAAGTACGGGGGTGTCCCCATTGGCTAAAATCTGCACAGAGTTCGGATGGAAGGATATTTGGAGGATGCAAAATCCGGAAGCTAGAAAGTATTCTTGCTGGAATAAAACCAGCCGAACTCTGTCCAGAATAGATACATGTATTGGTAATCCCCAAAGCTGGGATAAAATAAGCCAGATTCCTTATCTCACTCGCTGCCTGTCTGACCACGCAGCGATAGAGATAAATATTATTACGGGAGGGTTGCCCTGGGAGGGTTTGTTAAAAATTAACGCACACTGGTTTACACTTATAGATAACGGAGGGATATTAAAGAGTCTTGTAGAGTACTTTAGGAACAACTGGGGGACAGCGAGTGACCAGATGGTATGGGAAGCGGGGAAGGCGTTCCTCAGGGGAGAGTTAATAAGAGCAATTAAAAGAAAGAAGCGGGAGTTTAGGAGTAGGGAGGAAGAGCTGAGGAAGAATTGTTTGAAGAACAACAAGTACGGAACCCCACGGAGGAAGGTAAAAGTAAGTGGCAGGAGTGCCAGGATGCCCTGGACGGCTATCTGTTAAGTAAAAGTAAGAGCAAGTCCCTTTTCCAGGGACACCAGAGACTGGTAGAGGCGGGTACCTCAAATAAGTTTCTGATGTCACTGGTGAGGTAGCAGAGAGCCTCTCCAGGGCCTCAGAGAATTATAGGGAGGGAAGGTAAGGAATGTGTGGGAAGGAAAGAGGTTCTTAGAAAATTTGGAGAATATTACAAGGAATTATATACATCAGAAATAGAGAAAGAAAGTAAAGAAATAAAAAAGTACCTACAAGTAATAGGGCTCCCTCAAATCCCGAGTGAAGTTAGGGAGGAAATGGAGAATTCAGTAAGTGTGGGGGAATTAGAACATGCTCTTAAAAAAACACGGGGTAATACCACCCCTGGGAGTGATGGCCTCCCTTTTGAGGTATACAGAAGATACAGTAGCTGCCTGTTACCAGCATTAGCCTGAGTTTTGTCCTCTAGTGGGAAGGGATTAGGGTTGCCACTTTCTATGAGGGAATCCATTATAATCCTATTGTTGAATGAAGGGAAGAGTGAGGAGGAGATGGGCTCGTATAGGCATAAAATTTATCAGTGTGTTTTTTTTTTTGTAACACAATTTTGTATGCATTTTTTTGAGCAAATAAAAAAGGAGAAGAAAAAAAAAGTTATAATAAGTAAAACAAAATCAAACCTTAATAAGCTGGGTATCAATTTAATTGTATGGATCTACAGAAAAAATATAAGGTGTAATTTTTACCGAAAACTGCACTGTGTACAACTGTAAGCCCCTAAAAAAAATTTCAAAATGGCGTTTGTTTTTTTCAATTTTGCCCAACAAAAATTTTTTTTCTAGCTTTGCCGTAGATTTTGTGGTGAAATTATTGATGTAATTACAAAGTACAATGTGTGGTGCAAAAAAAAACAGCCCTTATAGGAGTCTGTGTTATGATTTTAGGAAGGTGAGGAGGAAAAAACTAGCGCAAAAATGAAAACCTGTGGTCCTGAAAGGGTTAAAAAAAATATATATTTTTTTCATTGTCACTGCACCTGCACTCACATTTAACCCATGGACATGTTTTATTCATATGGTTATGCTTGTACTGGCACTTAATCTGTGATTTGCTGTTTTTATCGGTACCACATTTGCGTATATGTGATTTTTGATGCCTTTTTTTTTATTAACTTTTTTATTTTTTTTCCGGGATGTGATCACAAATCAGCATTGGACTTTGTTATTTTTACGTTTTATGCCGTTCACTGTATGGAATCATTAATGTTATATTTTATCATTCGGACTATTCTTGACATTGCTATACCAAATATGTTGATTTATTTAATTTTTTTTACAAATTTGTATTTGTAAAATGGGAAAAGAGGGGGAATTAATTTTTTTTATTGGAGGAGGTAATTATTCCCATTATTAAACTGTAACAGTTAATAGCTATCTTTTGATTTTTAACCTGTTGGGGACAAAGGGCGTATGCATACGCCCTTGCATCCTGGTACTTAAGGACGAAGGGCGTATCCATACGCCCGTGGGAATTTCGGTCCCCGCCGCGGGCCGGGTGTGGGCCGGACCGGGGTGACTGCTGATATCTATCAGCAGGCACCCCGTGCAAATGCCCTTGGGGGGTCATTAGACCCCCCCATGTCGGCGATCAGCGCAAATCTCAAGTGAATTCACACTTGCGATATGCGCCGATTCCGGGTCATCACAGGTCTATGGTGACCCGAAATAGAAGGGGGATCGCGGTTGTCTAAGAAGGGATAGGAGTGAGGTGGCAGGGGTGCCACCCCTCCTATCCCTGCTATTGGTGGTCTAGACGTGACCACCAATAGCAGATCGGGGTGGAGGGATTTACTTTTGTTTTCTTCGTCCTGCCCACCCACAATAGGCGGGGCAGGACGGGGAAACAACGGGACCAAACGCCGAAGGTTCACTTACCCCTCTGGAGGCTGCGGACGATGGTGATCGGCGGGCGGCGACGGAGATCGGCGCGGGCGGTGGGCGGCAGAATAAGACGGCTCCCTGGATCCTACAGAAGCCGGTAAGTTGCCTAGCAACATCTGGATGGCTACAGTCTGAGACTCTAGCCCTCCAGATGTTGCAAAACTACAACTCCCAGCATGCCCAGACAGCTGTTTGCTGTTTGGGCATGCTGGAATATGTAGTTTTGCAACAGCTGGAGGGCTGCAGTTTGAGACCACTATATAGTGGTCTCTAAACTGTATCCCTCCAGATCTTGCAAAACTACAACTCCTAGCATGCTCAAACAGCTCTTTGCTGTCTGGGCATGCTGGGATTTGTAGTTTTGCAACATCTGGAGGGTCACAGTTTGGAAATCACTGTGCAGTGGTCTATAAACTGTAGCCCTCCAGATGTTGCAAAACTGCAAATCCCAGCATGCTCAAACAGCAAACAGCTGTCTCACCATGTTGGGAATTGTAGTTGCGTAACCTCCAGCTGGTGCATAACTACATCTCCCAGCATGCCCTTCGGCGATTAGTACATGCTGGGAGTTGTAGTTTTGCAACAGCTGGAGGAACACTGGTTGGAAAATACTGTTTAACAGAACCTAACTGAAGGTTTTCCAACCAGTGTGCCTCCAGCTGTTGCAAAACTACAACTCCCAGCATGCATGGTATGTCAGTACATGCTGGGAGTTGTAGTTTTGCAACAGCTGGAGGCACACTGGTTGGAAAATACTGTTAGGTAACATAGCCTAACTGAAGGTTTTTAACCAGTGTGCCTCCAGCTGTTGCAAAAGTACAACTTCCAGCAAGCACGGTATGTCAGTACATGCTGGGAGTTGTAGTTTTGCAACAGCTGGAGGCACACTGGTTGGAAAATACTGTTAGGTAACATAGCCTAACTGAAGGTTTTCCAACCAGTGTGCCTCCAGCTGTTGCAAAAGTACAACTCCCAGCATGCACTGTCAGTGCATGCTGGGAGTTGTGGTTTTGAAACAGCTGGAGGTTTGTCCCCCCATGTGAACGTACAGGGTACATTCACACGGGCAGGTTTGCAGTAAGTTTCCTGCTTCAAGTTTGGTCTGCGGCAAATTTTTCGCCGCAGCTGAAACTCCTAGCGGGAAACTCACCGTAACACGCCAGTGTGAATGTACCCTAAAAACACTACACTACCACATAATAAAGAAAAACAATACATATACACCCCCTTACACTGTCCCCCCCCAATAAAAATGAAAATCGTATTGTACGGCAGTGTTTCCAAAACGGAGCCTCCAGCTGTTGCAAAACAACAACTCCCAGCATTTCCGGACAGCCACTGACTGTCCACGCATGGTAGGAGTTAAGCAACAGCTGGAGGCACCCTTTTTGGGAATCACTGGCATAGAATACCCCTATGTCCACCCCTATGCAATTCCTAATTTATTCCTCAAATGCGCATGGCGCTCTCTCACTTCAGATCCCTGTCGTATTTCAAGGAAACAGTTTAGGGCCACATATGGGGTATTTCCGTAATTGGGAGAAATTGCACTACAAATTTTGGGGGGCTTTTTCTCCTTTTACCCCTTATGAAAAGGAAAAGTTGGGGGTTACACCAGCCTGTTAGTGTAAAAAAAAAATGTTTACACTAACATGCTGGTGTTGCCCCATACTAACAATTATAGCTGTGCAAATGAAAAATTGCATTTTTCATTTTCATGGACCACTGTTCCAAAAATCTGTCAGACACCTGTGGAGCGTAAATGCTCACTGCACCCCCTATTACAATATGTGAGGGGTGTAGATTCCAAATTGGGGTTACATGTGGGGTTACACTTTACATCCACATATGGGGTATGTTCTTACTCAGAAGTAATGGGGTTACAAATTTTTGGGGGCATTTTTTTTCCTATTTTCCCTTGTGAAAATGAAAAATTTAGGGTAACGCCATCATTTTAGTCAAAAAATGTTTGTTTTTTCATTTTCCCATCCAACTTTAATGAAAATTCTTGGTTGTTAAGGCTCACTATACCCCTTATGTTCCGTGCGGGTTGTAGTTTCCAAAATGGGGTCACATGTAGGTATTTATTTTTTTGTGATTATGTCAGAACCGCTGTAAAATCAGCCACCCCTGTGCAAATCACCAATTTAGGCCTCAAATGGTCATGGTGCGCTCTCATTCCTGAGCATTGTTGTGCGTCCACAGAGCATTTTACACCCCACATATGGGGTATTTCCGTGCTTTTCCTTTTACCACTTGTGAAAATAAAAAGTATGGGGCAACACCAGCATGTTTATTTTTTTATACTAACAGGCTGGTGTAGCCCCCAACTTTTCCTTTTCATAAGGGGTAAAAGGAGAAAAAGCCCCCCAAAATTTGTAGTGCAATTTCTCCCAAGTACGGAAATACCCCATACGTGGACCTAAACTGTTTCCTTGAAATACAATAGGGCTCCAAAGTGAGAGAGCACCATGTGCATTTGAGGAATTAATTAGGGATTGCATAGGGGTGGACATAGGGGTATTCTACACCAGTGATTCCCAAACAGGGTACCTCCAGCTGTTAATAAACTCCCAGCATGCCTGGACAGTCAATGCTGGGAGTTGTTGTTTTGCAACAGCTGAAGGCTCCGTTTTGGAAACACTGCTGTACGATATATTTTTCATTTTTTTTGTTTATTGGGGGGGGGGGCAGTGTAAGGGGGTGTATATGTAGTGTTTTACCCTTTATTATGTGTTAGTGTAGTGTTTGTAGGGTACATTCACACTGGTGGGCGTTTATGGTGAGTTTCCCCGCTAGGAGTTTGCGCTGCGGCGAAAAATTTGCCGCAGCTCAAACTTGAAGCAGGAAACTTACTGCAAACCTGCCCGTGTGAATGTACCCTGTACGTTCACATGGGGGGACAAACCTCCAGCTGTTTCAAAACCACAACTCCCAGCATGCACTGACAGTGCATGCTGGGAGTTGTACTTTTGCAACAGCTGGAGGCACACTGGTTGGAAAACCTTCAGTTAGGTTCTGTTCCCTAACTCAGTATATTCCAACCAGTATGCCTCCAGCTGTTGAAAAACTACAACTCCCAGCATGTACTGATCGCCAAAGGGCATGCTGGGAGATGTAGTTATGCAACAGCTGGAGGTACGCAACTACAACTCCCAGCATGCCGAGACAGCTGTTTGCTGTTTGGGCATGCTGGGATTTGCAGTTTTGCAACATCTATAGGGCCACAGTTTAGAGACCACTGCACAGTGATCTCCAAACTGTGGCCCTCCAGATGTTGCTAGGCAACTCACTAGCTTCCGTAGGATCCAGAGAGCCACATTGCCATCCTCTTCTGCCGCCGATCGCCACCCGCAGCTGCCGCTGACAGGTGAGTGTACTTCGGTGCCGGTCCCTGTCGGTTTCCCCGTTCTGCCCTGCCTATTGTGGGTCGGCAGAACGGGGAAACCGAAAGTTAACCCCCCCCCCCTCGCCCCAATCTGCTATTGGTCGTTGCTTCTTGATGACCAATACCAGGGATAGGAGGGGTGGCACCTCTTCCCTTCAGGGTGATCGTGGGTGTCTTGGACAACCGCGATCCCCCTTATATTCCAGGTCACCATAGACCCCCCTGGGCATTTGCACGGGATGCCTGCTGAATGATTTCAGCAGGCATCCCGATCCCCGCACGGTGGGGCCTGGAATTCCCAAGGGGCGTATGGATATGCCCTGGGTCCTTAATGATCAGAAACCGAGGGCATATCCATACGCCCTGGGTCCTTAAGGGGTCAAAGGGGTTAAAAATAAATAATTAATTTTTTATGGTCACTGAACTTTTAACCCCTGGACATGTTGTATTCATATAGTAATTGCTTGTATGGGCACTGGTAATCATGGAATATTGTGTGAGATGCTCCGCCAGAATTTTCCATGAAAATTTGGTTCCAAACTCAGCATATTTGACGCAAAAAAAAAAGTGTAGCGAAAATGAACTCTCGTATTTTAACCCCTTAAGGACTGAGCCCTTTTTCACCTTAAAGGGGTACTCCGCCCCTAGACATCTTATCCCCTATCCAAAGGATGGTGGAAAAGATGTCAGATCGCTGGGGTCCCACTGCTGGGGACCCCCGGGATCTTCGCTGCGGCACCACGCTATCATTACTGCACAGAGCGAGTTCGCTCTGCGAGTAATGACGGTCAATACAGGAGCTGGAACATCATGATGTCACGGCTCCGCCCCCTTCTGACGTCACAGCTCCACCCCCTTTGTGATGTCACGGCCCGTCCCCTCAATACAAATCGATGGGAGGGGGCGTGGCGGTTGTCATGCCCCCTGCCATAGACTTGGGTTAAGAGGGCAGGTCGAGATGTCACAAGGGGCGGAGCCATGACGTCACGCTGCTCCGTCCCCTATATTGCCCGTCATTACACAGAGAGCGAATTCGCTCTGTGCATTAATGATAGCGTGGTGCCGCAGTGGCGATCCCGGGGGTTCCCAGCAGTGGGACCCCGGCGATCTGACATCTTATCCCCTATCCTTTGGATAGGGGATAAGATGTCTATGGGCGGAGTACCCCTTTAAGGATTCAGCCCTTTTTTGCAATTCTGACCACTGTCACTTTAAGCATTAATAACTCTAAGATGCTTTTACCAATTATTCTGATTCCAAGACTGTTTTTTCGTGACATATTCAACTTTAACACAGTGGTAAATTTTCATCGTTACTTGCATCCTTTCTTGGTGAAAAATCCCCAAATTTCATTCAAATTTTGAAAATTTTGCATTTTTCTAACTTTGAAACTCTCCGCTTTTAAGGAAAATGGATATTGCAAATAAATTATATATTGATTCACATATACAGTATGTCTACTTTATATTTGCATCATAAAGTTGACATGTTTTTACTTTTGGAAGACATCAAAGAGCTTCAAAGTTCAGCAGCAATTTTCACATTTTCCACAAAAATTTTCAAAATCTGAATTTTTCAGGGACCAGTTCAGTATTGAAGTGCGTTTGAGGAGTCTTCTTATTAGATATACCCCATAAATGCCCCCCTTATAAAAACTGCACCCCCCCCCCCCCCCCCCAAAGTTTCAGTTTCACAGGAATAGCAGCAAGGTAAAGGAGTAAATCTTAATTTTTACACTTGCATGTTCTTGTAGACCCAGTTTTTGAAATTTTACTAAGGGTAAAAGGAGAAAAAGCCCCCCAAAATTTGTAACCCAATTTCTCTCGAGTAAGGAAATACATCATATGTGGATGTCAAGTGCTCTGTGGGTGCACTACAAGGCTCAGAAGGGAAGGAGCGACAATGGGATTTTGGAGAGTGTTTGTGAAATGGTTTTTAAGGGGTATGTCACATTTAGGAAGCCCCTATGGTGCCAAAATATCAGAACCCCCCCCCCCCCACATGGCATACTATTTTGGAAACTACACCCCCCCAAGGAATGTAACAAGGGGTCTGCTGAGCCTAAACACCTCACAGGTGTTTGACGACTTTTCGTTAAAGTCGGATGTGTAAATGCATTTTTTTTTTCACTAAAATGCTGGTTTTCCCCCAAATTTTACATTTTTACAAGGGGTTATAAGAGAAAATGCCCCCCAAAATTTGTAATCCCATCTCTTCTGAATATGGAAAGACCCACTGTGTGGATGTCAAGCGTTCTGCTGGCACACTACAATGTTCAGAAGAGAAGAATTCACATTTGGCTTTTGGAAAGCAAACTGTGCTAAAATTGTTTTTGGGGGGCATGTTGCATTTAGTAAGCCACTATGGTGCCAGAACAGCAAAAAAAAAATAAATAAATAAATAAATAAAACACATTGCATACTATTTTGGAAACTACACCCCTCAAGGAACTTAACAAAGCGTACAGTGAGCTTTAACACCCCACAGGTGCTTTACAAATTTCTGCTAAAGTTGGACGAGAAAATTAAAAATTTGATTTTTTTCACTAAAATGATGGTGTAAGCCCAAATTTTTCATTTTCACAAGGGGTAATTGGAGAAAAAGCCTCCCAAAATTTGTAACCCCATTTCTTCTGAGTATGGAAATACCCCATATGTGGATGTAAAGTGCTCTGCGGGCGAACTACAATGCTCAGAAGAGAAGGAGCGCCATTGAGCTTTTGGTGAGAGGATTTGGTTGGAATAGAAGTGGGAGGCCATGTGTGTTTACAAAGCCCCCCTGGTGCCAGAACAGTGGGACCCCCCCCCCCCACATGTGACCCCATTTTGGAAACTACACCCCTCTTAGAATTGAATAAAGGATGCAGTGAACATTTACACCCCACTAGCATTTGATAGATCTTTGGAACAGTGGGCAGTGCAAATAAAAATATAACATTTTAAATTTTCACGGAACACTGTTCCAAAAATCTGTCAGACACCTGTGGGGCGTACATGCTCACTGTACCCATTATTACATTACATGAGGGGTGTAGTTTCCAAAATGGGGGTCACATGTGGGGGGGGGGGTCCACTGTTCCGGCACTATGGGGGATTTGTAAACACACATGGCCTTCAATTTCAGACACCTTCTCTTGCCAAAAGCCCAAGGTTACTCCTTCTCTTCTGAACATTGTAGTTCTCCCGCAGAGCACTTTACATCCATATATGGGGTATGTTCTTACTCAGAAGAAATAGGGTTACAAATTTTGGGGGGCTTTTTTCCTATTCTCCCTTGTGAAAATGAAAAATGTAGGGTAACACCAGCATTTTAGTGAATTTTTTTACATTTTTTTATTTTCACATCCAACTTTAACGGAAATTTGTCAAACACCTGTGGGATGTTAAGGCTCACTATGCCGCTTGTTACATTCCGTGAGGGGTTTAGTTTCCAAAATGGGGTCACATGTGGGAATTTATTGTTTCGCGTTTATGTCAGAACCGCTGTAAAATCAGCCACCCCTTTGCAAATCACCAATTTAGACCTCAAATGTACATAGTGCGCTCTCACTCCTGAGCCTTGTTGTGCGCCCACAGAGCATTTTACGTCCACATATGGGGTAGTTCTGTACTCAAGAGAAATTGCGTTACAAATTTTGGGGCTCTTTTTTTCCTTTTACCGCTTGTGAAAATTTAAAGTATGGGGCAACACCAGCATGTTAGTACGCCCCAACTTTACCTTTTCATAAGATGTAAAAGGAAAAAAAGCCCCCCAAAATTTGTAACGCAATTTCTCCCGAGTACGGAAATACCCCATATGTGGCCTTAAACTGTTTCCTTGAAATACCACAGGGCTCTGAAGCAAGAGAGCACCATGCACATTTGAGGCCTAAATTGGGGAATTGAATCCGCCACAAAAATACCCTATGGCAGTATTTCCCAAACAGGGTGTCTCCAGCTGTTGCAAAACTCCCAGCATGCCTTGACAGCCAGTGGCTGTCCGGCAATACTGTGAGTTGTTGTTGTTCAACAGCTGGAGGCTCCGTTTTGCAAACAGTGCCGTACAAGACCTTTTTTTTTTTATTGGGGGGGGGGGGGGGGGGCACTGTGTAGGCTTATGTAATATTTTACTTTTTATTTTGTGTAGTGTAGTGTTTTTAGGGTACATTCACACAGGCAGAGGTTTACAGTAAGTTTCTCGCTGAGAGTTTGAGCTGCTGCGGAAAATTTGCCACATCTCAAACTTGCAGCAGAACGCTTAGTAAACCTGCCAGTGTGAATGTACCATGTACATTCACATGGGGGGGGACCTCCAGCTGTTGCAAAACTACAACTCCCAGCATGCACTGACAGACCATACATGCTGGGAGTTGTAGTTATGCAACAGCTGGAGGCACATTGGTTGCGAAACACTGAGAGTTTGTTACTTTACTTTAGTGTTTCACAACCATTGTGCCTCCAGCTGTTGCAAAACTAGAACTCCCAGCATGTACAGTCTCTCAGTGCATGCTGGGAGTTGTATTTTTGCAACAGTTGGAGGCACACTGGTTGCAGAACCCTGAGCAAAACTGCAACAATCAGCATGCATTGACAGCCGAAGGGCATACTGAGAGTTGTAGTTTTGCAACAGCTGGTGGCACACTGCTACAAATCCCAGCATACCCTCTGGTAGTCTGTGCATGTTGGGAGTTGTAGTTATGAACAACTGGATGCTCACTTTTTCATAGAAAAAATGTGCCTCCAGCTGTTGCATAACTACAACTCCCAGCATGCACAGACTACCAAAGTGCATGCTCCTGTCGCCGCCACCGATCCTGAGGGGACACCCGCCGGACCAGGGAAAGGTAGGAGACCCCCGCCTGCGCCGATCTCCGCTCCGATCGCTGTCCCCAGCAAGTCCGTGATTGATCGGTCGTTCCGACCCATCAATCACGTGATCGTGAGGTGGCACCAGTGCCACCTCACTCCTGCTGAGTAAGGGTGAATGGGGCTGTCTCGGACAGCCCCAGTCACCCATTTTTTCCGGGTCACCAGAGACCTGATTGACACGGAATAACTGCAAATCGCTCGTCTGAATTGACGAGCGATTTGCGTCGATCGCCGATATGGGGGGGGGGGGGACCTCTGCACCCCCCCTGGGCGATATGCCGGGATGCCTGCCGAACAATATCAGCAGGCATCCCCGTCCGGTCCCTGCCCAGCCAGCGGCAGGGGCAGGAAGAACGCAGGGTGTACCCATACGCCCTGAGTCCTTAAGGACTCGGAAATGGGGGCATATGGATATGCCCTGCGTCCTTAAGGGGTTAATATTTTCAAAGCAGCACAAGAGACCTTTAAAAATGTGAGGAGAAAAAAAATGGCGTGATTAATATCGCTGGATAAGAAATTACAGTAATTTTTTGATATCTCACCCAATGTGAACTGAACTCAACCCACTTGTAAGTCTGAGTTTACCTGCTACTACATTGAGATGTGGTGACTGGGGTGTTGCAGTATGTAGCAGGGTCTGGTGGTATAAACCCTGGGGGCAAGATATTGTTAACCCCTTAGTGTTCGTGACGCCAGGATGTGGTTATTCCGGTATGGTAACCGCTGTCAACCAACCCAAAAATGGTTTGTAATAAAGAAATGTCCACAGCAAGGATTCTGAATAAACTGGAACTTTTACTTAAAATGTTTAGGGAACAGTCTTTACAATTATGCAGTTCCTTCAGAGGCAACCGGGACACAGGATACCTCGCAGGCTTGCTTGGACTTGCTATTATTGAGATATTGAGGCAGACCACTGTGCTACTAATATATTCCTTAGCTGAGGAGTAGTCACTGGATTTGTAGAGATAATTGTAACTCACGTTTTAGAAGTGGCTGTGTTTCTTTAGGCTTTGGCCTAGATGAGATGAATTTGCAGTATACAGGACTTTGTGCTTCCTAATGAGTCCAAGAGATAAGAGAGAGAGAGAATAGAGACTTCAGCCCCTTATATACTAGGGGGCAGGACTAAAGCCCATTGGTTGCTAATGCCTGGGTTTCCTGTGCCCATGGAACTCTGAGCATATCAAATGACAGTAGATCACATGACCAAGGAAGGTACTATACATTTTATACAAACTGTACAACTTTATACATATGAATAATAGATACACATAATGAATATACACTGCATTTATATGAGACAACAAGGGGGGAGCCCTGCAGGAGAGCCCTATGGACCTAAGAGACTCTTCCTGAGGGGACAGTTCCTGTACCAGGACACCACAAACCCCCTTGGTTAATGCGCAAACCCCCTTGCTTAGTGGCCCTCAATGTCTGTCCCTTTAGGGAGAGGAGCGAATTGGGCCATTGGGTCGTATGCAGTCCTGAAGCATTTAATTAGAACGTTCAATTTCAGGCTGATGAACGAGAAAATAATAAAGTGTAGAGTCTCTGTACACATTAAAATGTCCATACATGCGCTGTTACTTGGGAACAGGATGACATTGGTTAACTTTAGTACTTGCTGGATATACAGAACCATTTAATGGTCGAGACAAGGTTCCTTAACCCCTTCAGGACCAAGCCCATTTTGGCCTTAAGGACCGGAGCGTTTTTTGCACATCTGACCACTGTCACTTTAAACATTAATAACTCTGGAATGCTTTTAGTTATAATTCTGATTCCGAGATTGTTTTTTCGTGAAATATTCTACTTTAACATAGTGGTAATTTGTTGTCGATACTTGCATCCTCTCTTGGTGAAAAATCTGTAAATTTGATGAAAAATTAGAAAATGTTGCATTTTTCTAACTTTGAAGCTTTCTGCTTGTAAGGAAAATGGATATTACGAATACATTTTTTTTGGTTCACATATACAATATGTCTACTTTATGTTTGCATCATAAAATTGATGAGTTTTTACTTTTGGAAGACACCAGAGGGCTTCAAAGTTCAGCAGCAATTTTCCGATTTTTCACAAAATTTTCAAACTCGATATTTTTCAGGTACCAGTTCAGGTTTGAAGTGGATTTGAAGGGTCTTCATATTAGAAATACCCCATAAATGACCCCATTATAAAAACTACACCCCCCAAAGTATTCAAAATGACATTCAGTCAGCGTTTTAACCCTTTAGGTGTTTCACACGAATAGCAGCAAAGTGAAGATTTGAAAAAATTCACAATCTTCATTTTTTACATTCACATGTTCTTGTAGACCCAATTTTTGAATTTTTACAAGGGGTAAAAGGAGAAAATTTTTACTTATATTTGTAGCCCAATTTCTCTCGAGTAAGCACATACCTCATATGTCTATGTAAAGTGTTCGGCGGGCGCAGTAGAGGGCTCAGAATGGAAGGGGGACAAGGGGATTTTGGAGAGTACGTTTTTCTGAAATGGTTTTTGGGGGGCATGTTGCATTTAGGAAGCCCTACCATTTTGGAAACTAGACCCCTCGGGGAATGTAACATGGGATAAAGTGAGCCTTTATACCCCACAGGTGTTTCACGACTTTTGCAAATGTAAAAAAAATAAAATAAATAAAATTACCTAAAATGCTTGTTTTCCCCAAAATTTTACATTTTTAAAAAGGGTAATAGCAGAAAATACCCCTAAAAATTTGAAGCCCAATTTCTCCCGATTCAGAAAACATGCCATATGGGGGTGAAAAGTGCTCTGCTGGCGCACTACAGGTCTCGGAAGAGAAGGAGTCACATTTGGCTTTTTGAAAGCAAATTTTGCTCTGGGGGCATGCCGCATTTAGGAAGCCCCTATGGTGCCAGGACAGCAAAAAAAAAAAACACATGGCATACTATTTTGGAAACTAGACCCCTCAGGGAACGTAACAAGGGGTTAAGTGAACCTTTATACCCCACAGGTGTTTCACGACTTTTGCGTATGTAAAAAAAGAAAATGCTTGTTTTCCCAAAAATTTTACATTTTTAAAAAGGGTAAAAGCAGAAAATACCCCCCAAAATTTGTAACACAATTTCTCCCGAGTACGGCGATACCCCATATGTGACCCTTAACTGTTGCCTCGAAATACGACAGGGCTCCAAAGTGAGAGCGCCATGCGCATTTGAGGCCTAAATTAGGGACTTGCATAGGGGTGGACATAGGGGAATTCTACGCCAGTGATTCCCAAACAGGGTGCCTCCAGCTGTTGTAAAACTCCCAGCATGCCTGGACAGTCAACGGCTGTCCGACAATACTGGGAGTTGTTGTTTTGCAACAGCTGGAGGCTCCGTTTTGTAAACAGTGGCGTACCAGATGCTTTCATTTTTATTGGGGAGGGGAGGGGGGCTGTGTAGGGGTATGTGCATATGTAGTGTTTTTTACTTTTTATTTTATTTTGTGTTAGTGTAGTGTAGTGTTTTTAGGGTACAGTCGCACGGGCGGGGATTCACAGTAGTTTCTATGCAACCAGCAGATGCATCACTACAACTCCCAGCATGCACTTTAGCTGTGTGTGCAAGCTGGGAGTTGTAGTTATACAACAGCTGAAGGTACACTTTTCCATAGAAAAAATGTGCCTCCAGTTGTTGCAAAACCATAAGTCCCAGCATGCCCATAAGGGAATGCTGGGAATTGTGGTGGTCTGCCTCCTGCTGTTGCATAACTACAGCTCCCAGCATGCCCTTTTTGCATGCTGGGAGCTGTTGCTAAGCAACAGCAGGAGGCTGTCACTCACCTCCAACGATCCACGCCGCACAGGTCAGTCCCTCGTCGTCGCCGCCGCTGCTCCTGGGGCCCCGATCCCAACATTGACACCGGGGATCGGGGTCCCCAGCACCCGGGGTGCACGTCCCGCACTCGCTCACGTCCTCCGGAAGAGGGGCGGAGCGGGTTGCGGGAGTGACACCCGCAGCAGGCGCCCTGATTGGTCGGCCGGTAATCCGGCCGACGAATCAGGGCGATGGTGAGGTGGCACCAGTGCCACCTCACCCCTGCAGGCTCTGGCCCCGATCAGCCAGTAATTCCGGGTCATCGGGTCACTGGAGACCCGATTGACCCGGAATCGCCGCAGATCGCTGGACTGAATTGTCGCCGACATGGGGGGCATAATGACCCCCCTGGGCGATATGCCGGGATGCCTGCTGAACGATTTCAGCAGGCATCCGGCTCCGGTCCCCAACCGGCTAGCGGTGGGGACCGGAATTCCCACGGGCCTATGGATACGCCCTCGGTCCTTATGGACTTGGAATGCAAGTCGTATCCATACGCCCTATGTCCTGAAGAGGTTAAGAACACAACCATGAATATGGTAACATTACTTTTACATTTTCCAACAATACCTTTATTTAAATTTTTTTTTAATTTTTATTTTTGTAGAGATATACCTACATATTATTATGCATCTCTAATGACTATGCACATATTATTAGTACTATTACATTTCACTGACTGACAATCTTACTGACATTTCACTGCTATACACTGTATGGTATGCATGATGTCTGCAATGCTTATTCATACTTGACATTATCTCAATGTTGTTGTTGTGTTTTTTATTTTTATTTTTTATAGACATTTAACCCCTTAAGGACCAAGCCCATTTTCACCTTAAGGACCAGAGCGTTTTTTGCACATCTGACAACTGTCACTTTAAGCATTAATAACTCTGGGATGTTTTTTCGTGATATATTCTACTTTAACATAGCGGTAAAATTTTGTCCATACTTGCATCCTTTCTTGGTGAAAAATTCCAAAATTTCATGAAAAATTTGAAAATGTTGCAATTTTCAAACTTTGAAGCTCTCTGCTTGTAAGGAAAATAGGCATTCCAAATAAATTATATATAGATTCACATATACAATATGTCTACTTTATGCTTGCATCATAAAGTTGACATGTTTTTACTTTTGGAAGACATCAGAGGGCAGCAATTTTCAAATTTTTCACAAAATTTTCTAAATCTGAATTTTTCAGGGACCAGTTCAGTTTTGAAGTGGATTTGAAGGGCTTATTAGAAATACCCCATAAATTACCCCATTATAAAAACTGCACCCCTCAGCGTATTCAAAATGACAATCAGTAAGGAAGTTAACCCTTTAGGTATTTCACAGGAATAGCAGCAAAGTGAAGGAGAAAATTCAAAATCTGCATTTTTTACACTCGTATGTTCTTGTAGACCCAGTTTTTTTTTATCTTTATAAGGGGTAAAAGTAGAGAAATCCCCCCGAAATGTGTAACCTAATTTCTCTCAAATAAGGAAATGCCTCATGTGTGTATGTCAAGTGTTCGGTGGGCGCAGTAGAGGGCTCAGAAGGGAAGGAGCGTCTATGGTATTTTGGAGAGTGAATTTGTTTGGAATGAAGGTCGGGGATCATGTGCTTTACAAAGCCCCCCTTGGTGCCAGAACAGTGGACCCCCCCCCCCACATGTGACCCTATTTTGGAAACTACACCCTTCAAGGAATGTAATAAGGGGTGCAGTGAGCATTTACACCCCACTGGCCTTTGACAGGTCTTTGGAACAGTGGGCTGTGCAAATGAAAAATTAGATTTTTCATTTTTGCGGCCAACTGTTCAAAAAATCTGTCAGACACCTGTGGGGTGTAAATGCTCACTGCACCCCTTATTACATTACATCACCTCAAATGTACATGGCACTCTCACTCCTGAGCCTTGTTGTGCGCCCACAGAGCATTTTATGTCCACATATGGGTTATTTCCAACAGCTGAAGGCACACTGGTTTCAAAACACCTAGTTTGTTACTTAACTCAGTGTTTCCCAAAAAAGGGTTCCTCCAGCTGTTGCAAAACTACAACTACCAGCATGCCCAGACCGCCGAAAGACATGTTGGGAGTTAGTTTTGCAACATCTGGAGGGTCACAGTTTGGTGACCACTGTGCAGTGGTGTCCAAGCTGTAGCCCTCCAAATGTTGCAAAACTTCAACTCCAAGCATGCCCAAACTGTCCAGGCATGCTGGGAGTTGTAGTGCTGCAAAATCTGAAGGGCCACATGTTACAGAATTACAACTCCCAGCATGCCTGGACTGTCTGGGCATGCTGGGAGTTGTAGTTTTTTAACATCTGTAAGAGCACAGTTTGGACACCAATGCACAGTGGTCTCCAAACTGTGGGCCTCCAGATGTTGCAAAACTACAACTCCCAGCATGCCCAGACAGCCTTTGGCTGTCTCGGCTTGCTGGGAGTTGTAGTTTGGCAACTCCTGGAATGCAGCAGTGAAGATCACTTACCGCTGATCTTCACAGCTCCGTCCGCCGGTCCCGCACTGTCTGTCCGGTACCGCCGCGGGTCCCGCTGTGATCGCTGGCCCCGTGACATGATCACTGGTCCCGGGACATGATTGCTGGTCCCGGGACCCTCCGCCATCTTCCCCCCACTCTGCCCCGACATTTAGGGGCGGGGCAGAGCGGGGATTTCACCTTTAACCTCCCGCCCCCCTCCTGCCATTGGTCGCTAGTCCTAACGACCAATGGCAGGGGTTTAGGAGCGAGGTGGCAGCTGCCACCTAGGTCCTATCCCTTCAGGATGATCGGAGCGGTCTCTGACTGCTCCGATCATCGTTATTTTCTGGGCGATCGGGTCACCAGAGACCCGATCAGCCCGGAACCCCACAAGTCCTTGTCATTAGTCAGTCACTAACTGACTGACTAATGACAACGATCTGCAGCCGGGGACCAGTCTGATTGGTCCCCTGCTGCATAGTGTCATCGGTCAGCTGTCCAGGACAGCTGAGATGACGTTTCTATCACCATGCCAACGGACATGGTGATAGAAAATGTATTGGACGTGTATACACGTCCATTTGCGTTAAGTCACAGAAAAAATGGACGTGTATACACGTCAATTTGCGGGAAGGGGTTAATATTATAACACTGGTTATTTCTGCTGTTATACACTGGTTGAGGATTGGGTTGCCTGAGGCTTTCTGCCCAATGCTTTGGCTGCTAGGGTCTATCGGTACTACACACTTACCCCAAGAACACTTTATTCTAGATAACATTTACACATTCTGTTACCTTACTTTTTTGTGTGCACGTGCATTCTCCACAGGAATACATTCTGGCCAGTAAAGTACCCTGGATACGCAGAGACAAGAAGAAATAGCATTAGTTGCATGACATTTAGTGCATAACAGTGGTATGGACTGGCATAAGACAGGTCACAGTCCCTAATAAACCTTTAATTGGATGTGTGAGATACGTGGTTTTGTGTGATTTCTGTGTACTAAACTTGTAGATGTACACTAATGGAGTTCTGTGTGTACTGAATTTTATGTGTACTGAATTTATATGTACTTTTAATGAAGTCAGTCTTGGTATCTGATTTATTAGGCGTTAGTGGAAAGGTGGTTTTCTTGTTTCTCCCAGTGGAGCTGGGACAGCACCTGAGTAGAATCACTATAACACCGCTCTATAATTTTGTAGTCATGTACAGTAAACTATTTGTTACGCCGAGCGCTCCGGGTCCCCGCTCCTCCCCGGAGCGCTCACATCATCCTCGCATTTGCAACGCCCCGGTCAGACCTGCTGACCGGGTGCGCTGCAATACCTCTCTCAGCCGGGATGCGATTCGCGTTGCGGGAGGCGCCCGCTCGCCCTCCGTCGGTCTTGTCCCGGCGCGCGCGGCCCCGCTCCTTAGGGCGCGCGTGCGCCGGGTCTCTGCAATTTAAAGGGCCACTGCTCTTGTCTACTCCCTTGTACCGCGCCTATCTTCAGCAGTCAGAGAGGTTGAGCCGTTGCTGGTGGATACGACCTGGTTGCTACCGCCGCTGCAAGACCATCCCGCTTTGCGGCGGGCTCTGGTGAATACCAGTAGCAACTTAGAACCGGTCCACCAGCACGGTCCACGCCAATCCCTCTCTGGCACAGAGGATCCACCTCCAGCCAGCCGAATCGAGACAGTAGATCCGGCCATGGATCCCGCTGAAGTCCCACTGCCAGTTGTCGCCGACCTCACCACGGTGGTCGCCCAGCAGTCGCAACAGATAGCGCAACAAGGCCACCAGCTGTCTCAACTGACCGTGATGCTACAGCAGCTACTACCACAGCTTCAGCAATCATCTCCTCCGCCAGCTCCTGCACCTCCTCCGCAGCGAGTGGCCGCTTCCGGCCTACGATTATCCTTGCCGGATAAATTTGATGGGGACTCTAAGTTTTGCCGTGGCTTTCTTTCGCAATGTTCCCTGCACTTGGAGATGATGTCGGACCAGTTTCCTACTGAAAGGTCTAAGGTGGCTTTCGTAGTCAGCCTTCTGTCTGGGAAAGCTCTGTCATGGGCCACACCGCTCTGGGACCGCAATGACCCCGTCACTGCCTCTGTACACTCCTTCTTCACGGAGATTCGAAGTGTCTTTGAGGAACCTGCCCGAGCCTCTTCTGCTGAGACTGCCCTGCTGAACCTGGTCCAGGGTAATTCTTCTGTTGGCGAGTACGCCATCCAATTCCGTACTCTTGCCTCCGAATTATCCTGGAATAATGAGGCCCTCTGCGCGACCTTTAAAAAAGGCCTATCCAGCAACATTAAAGATGTGCTGGCCGCACGAGAAATTCCTGCTAACCTGCATGAACTTATTCATCTGGCCACCCGCATTGACATGCGTTTTTCCGAAAGGCGTCAGGAGCTCCGCCAGGATATGGACTTTGTTCGCACGAGGCGTTTTTTCTCCCCGGCTCCTCTCTCCTCTGGTCCTCTGCAATCCGTTCCTGTGCCCCCCGCCGTGGAGGCTATGCAAGTTGACCGGTCTCGCTTGACACCTCAAGAAAGGACACGATGCCGCATGGAGAATCTGTGCCTGTACTGTGCCGGTACCGAACACTTCTTGAAGGATTGTCCTATCCGTCCTCCCCGCCTGGAAAGACGTACGCTGACTCCGCACAAAGGTGAGACAGTTCTTGATGTCAACTCTGCTTCTCCACGCCTTACTGTGCCTGTGCGGATATCTTCCTCTACCTTCTCCTTCTCTACTATGGCCTTCTTGGATTCCGGATCTGCAGGAAATTTTATTTTGGCCTCTCTCATCAACAGGTTCAACATCCCGGTGACCAGTCTCGCCAGACCCCTCTACATCAATTCTGTTAACAATGAAAGATTGGACTGTACCGTGCGTTACCGTGCATCGGACCTCATCACGAAAAAATTGAATTTTTGGTCCTCTCCAACTGCACTTCCGAAATTCTTCTTGGATTACCGTGGCTTCAACGCCATTCCCCAACCCTTGATTGGTCCACAGGAGAAATCAAGAGCTGGGGTACTTCTTGTTTCAAGGACTGTCTTAAACCGGTTCCCAGTACTCCCTGCCGTGACCCTGTGGTTCCCCCTGTAACCGGTCTTCCTAAGGCTTATATGGACTATGCTGACGTGTTTTGCAAAAAGCAAGCTGAGACTTTACCTCCTCACAGGCCTTATGACTGTCCTATTGACCTCCTCCCGGGTACTACTCCACCCCGGGGCAGAATTTATCCTCTGTCTGCTCCAGAGACTCTTGCCATGTCAGAGTCAGAGGAAAATTTAAAAAAGGGGTTTATCCGCAAATCCTCCTCTCCTGCCGGAGCTGGATTTTTTTTTGTGTCCAAAAAAGATGGCTCCCTACGTCCTTGCATTGATTACCGCGGACTTAATAAAATCACGGTAAAGAACCGCTACCCCCTACCTCTTATCTCGGAACTCTTTGATCGCCTACAAGGTGCCCACATCTTTACCAAACTGGACTTAAGAGGTGCTTATAATCTCATCCGCATCAGGGAGGGGGACGAATGGAAGACTGCATTTAACACCAGAGATGGACACTTTGAGTATCTGGTCATGCCCTTTGGCCTGTGCAACGCCCCTGCCGTCTTCCAAGACTTTGTTAATGAAATTTTTCGTGATCTCTTATATTCCTGTGTTGTGGTTTATCTGGACGATATTCTGATTTTTTCTGCCAACTTAGAAGAACACCGCCAGCATGTCCGCATGGTTCTTCAGAGACTTCGAGACAATCAACTTTATGCCAAAATGGAGAAATGTCTGTTTGAATGTCAATCTCTTCCTTTCCTAGGATACTTGGTCTCTGGCCAGGGACTACAAATGGACCCAGATAAACTCTCTGCCATCTTAGATTGGCCACGCCCCTCCGGACTCCGTGCTATCCAACGTTTTTTGGGGTTCGCCAATTATTACAGACAATTTATTCCACACTTTTCCACTATTGTGGCTCCTATCGTGGCTTTAACCAAGAAAAATGCCAATCCCAAGTCCTGGTCTCCCCAAGCGGAAGACGCATTTAAACATCTCAAGTCTGCCTTTTCTTCTGCTCCCGTGCTCTCCAGACCTGACCCATCTAAACCCTTCCTATTGGAGGTAGATGCCTCCTCAGTGGGAGCTGGAGCTGTCCTTTTACAAAAAAATTCTTCCGGGCATGCTGTTACTTGTGGTTTTTTTTCTAGGACCTTCTCTCCGGCGGAGAGAAACTACTCCATCGGGGATCGAGAACTACTGGCCATGAAATTGGCGCTTGAGGAATGGAGGCATCTGCTGGAGGGATCAAAATTTCCAGTTATCATATACACTGATCACAAGAATCTCTCCTATCTCCAGTCTGCCCAACGGCTGAACCCTCGCCAGGCCAGGTGGTCGTTGTTCTTTGCCCGTTTTAACTTTGAAATTCATTTTCGCCCTGCCGACAAGAACATTAGGGCCGATGCCCTCTCTCGTTCCTCGGATGCCTCGGAAGTAGAGCTCTCTCCGCAACACATCATTCCTCCTGACTGTCTGATCTCCACTTCTCCAGCCTCCATCAGGCAAACTCCTCCAGGGAAGACCTTCGTTTCTCCACGCCAGCGTCTCGGGATTCTCAAATGGGGACACTCCTCCCACCTCGCAGGCCATGCGGGCATCAAAAAATCCTTGCAACTCATCTCTCGTTTCTATTGGTGGCCGACTCTGGAGACGGATGTTGTTGATTTTGTGCGGGCCTGTACTGTCTGTGCCCGGGATAAGACTCCTCGCCAGAAGCCTGCTGGTCTCCTTCATCCTCTGCCTGTCCCCGAACAGCCTTGGTCACTGATTGGTATGGACTTTATTACAGACTTACCCCCATCCAGTGGCAACACTGTTGTTTGGGTGGTCGTTGATCGATTTTCCAAGATGGCACATTTTATTCCTCTTCCTGGTCTTCCTTCAGCGCCTCAGTTGGCAAAACAATTTTTTGTACACATTTTTCGTCTTCACGGTTTGTCCACGCAGATCGTCTCGGATAGAGGCGTCCAATTCGTGTCTAAATTCTGGAGGGCCCTCTGTAAACAGCTCAAGATTAAATTAAACTTCTCTTCTTCTTATCATCCCCAATCCAATGGGCAAGTAGAAAGAATTAACCAGGTCCTGGGTGACTATTTACGGCATTTTGTTTCCTCCCGCCAGGATGACTGGGCAGATCTTCTACCATGGGCCGAATTCTCATACAACTTCAGAGTCTCCGAATCTTCTGCTAAGTCCCCATTTTTCGTGGTGTACGGCCGTCACCCTCTTCCCCCCCTCCCTACTCCCTTGCCCTCTGGTTTGCCCGCTGTGGATGAAGTGACTCGTGATCTTTCCACCATATGGAAAGAGACCCAAAATTCTCTTTTACAGGCTTCATCCCGCATGAAAAGGTTTGCCGATAAGAAAAGAAGAACTCCCCCCATTTTTGCTCCCGGAGACAAGGTATGGCTCTCCGCTAAATATGTCCGCTTTCGTGTCCCCAGTTACAAACTGGGACCACGCTATCTTGGTCCTTTCAAAGTCTTGTGCCAGATTAACCCTGTCTCTTACAAACTCCTTCTTCCTCCTTCTCTTCGTATTCCCAATGCCTTCCATGTCTCTCTCCTTAAACCACTCATCATTAACCGCTTCTCTCCCAAACTTGTTTCTCCCACTCCTGTTTCCGGTTCTTCTGACGTCTTCTCCGTGAAGGAGATTCTGGCCTCCAAGACGGTCAGAGGGAAAAAAAAATTCTTGGTGGATTGGGAAGGCTGTGGTCCAGAAGAGAGATCCTGGGAACCTGAGGACAACATCCTAGACAAAAGTCTTGTCCTCAGGTTCTCAGGCTCCAAGAAGAGGGGGAGACCCAAGGGGGGGGGGGGTACTGTTACGCCGAGCGCTCCGGGTCTCCGCTCCTCCCCGGAGCGCTCGCATCATCCTCGCATTTGCAGCACCCCGGTCAGACCTGCTGACCGGGTGCGCTGCAATACCTCTCTCAGCCGGGATGCGATTCGCGTTGCGGGAGGCGCCCGCTCGCGATGCGCATCCCGGCTCCCGTACCTGACTCGCTCTCCGTCGGTCTTGTCCCGGCGCGCGCGGCCCCGCTCCTTAGGGCGCGCGCGCGCCGGGTCTCTGCAATTTAAAGGGCCACTGCGCCACTGATTGGCGCAGCTGGCTTAATTAGTTTGTTCACCTGTGCACTCCCTATTTATACTTCACTTCCCCTGCACTCCCTCGCCGGATCTTGTTGCCATTGTGCCAGTGAAAGCGTTTCCTTGTGTGTTCCTAGCCTGTGTTCCAGACCTCCTGCCGTTGCCCCTGACTACGATCCTTGCTGCCTGCCCTGACCTTCTGCTACGTCCGACCTTGCTCTTGTCTACTCCCTTGTACCGCGCCTATCTTCAGCAGTCAGAGAGGTTGAGCCGTTGCTGGTGGATACGACCTGGTTGCTACCGCCGCTGCAAGACCATCCCGCTTTGCGGCGGGCTCTGGTGAATACCAGTAGCAACTTAGAACCGGTCCACCAGCACGGTCCACGCCAATCCCTCTCTGGCACAGAGGATCCACCTCCAGCCAGCCGAATCGTGATACCATTTACATTTTATTACATTTTAGGTGAACATAACTTTTGTTGCTTGTAGGCACAAAGGTTAAATACCAGCAGCAAATAATTAAGATGGTCAGGTTAAATTTACCTGATATTTTTGAGTGCCAAATAGTGCACAAAATATATATTACTTTTATCACATATACAATAACGTGCATGTAAGGCTCAGCAATCCACCTACATTATGGAGTCTTTGGTTAGGATCATGGCTATAGCTGGGCACAAGACTTAATAGGATCTCCTAGGGCAAGGAGTCTCTCGGCCAGAGCCGGGCACAAACTTACGAAAATGGTTACTTTACAAATGGTGAAACTTCTTTGCACAGTCCTGCCAGGCACTTGACTTGAACTGTTGCGGATAATGATAACCTGAAACAATAAAGAAGGTATTAGTGTACCACACATTTAGTAGAATGCAAAAAATTTGAAATTGGTTCTTCTTGCTTCCCAACCTCGCCTGTCGGTGTGCTTCCTGCTTTGTGATATATATCTGGGAGCACGAGGTTGGGTTTCCCTCCAGGCTACATTGGTCAGCCAGGACTGTGTTATGGTCGGATTAACATTGACCACCACATTGACTTCAGAGACTGATGCCGCTGGTACAGCTGTAGGTGCCAGCTGGTTCGGCCACACTTCCTTAGGTGGAGTAGGCCACGGCACATCGGTCGGTGCGTGCTGATTAGGCCTCACCTCCGGCGTGGAGTAGGCCTAGGCACATAAGTTGGTGCCCGTTGGTTAGGCCTCACCTCCTCTGGGGGAGTACGCCTGGGCACATTTTCTGTAAGTGAAGATTCAGGACTGGACCTCCTCATAAATTTACACAATAAAAACCAGACTAAATAGCCATAAAGGATGCATACCCAATATCATATAATGCAAGAAAATGTAAACTTTATTATAACACATATGACACAAAGCAAGGAAAACACTCTAAAAACACTTAAAAAGGCTCAGAAGAGCCACACTACAACAGTGGGACGAATTATGGTCACCACAGGACATGGGAAGAAACATGAAAGGGATCCCTCCTGTCACTCACCAAATAAGTAACAATAAAACACAAATGACAAAAAAGTAGTGGACAGTCAACAAACTGTGCATGCCAGTCCCCAAATGGTAAATGGTACAATGCGATGAATGTTACTCAGGGAAGCAGGTGCAAGAATGTAATACTCAGTACACTAATATACAAACACAGTGGACGATCCACAGACGGAGGAAGGAGGGAAAGTGTCCCAGTAAGCCCATGTCCAATAAAGAAGCCCATTTGTCATTGCCCTTTTTTGTCATTTGTGTTTTATTGTTACTTATTTGGTGAGTGACAGGAGGGGTCCCTTTCATTTTTCTTCCCATGTCCTGTGGTGACCACAATTGGTCCCACTGTTGTAGTGCGGCTCTTCTGAGCCTTTTTAAGTGTTTTTAGAGTGTTTTTCCTTACTTTGTGTCATATGTGTTATAATAAAGTTTACATTTTCTTGCATTATATGATATTGGGTATGCATCCTTTATGGCTATTTAGTCTGGTTATTATTGTGCTTATTGTTTTATGAGCCAGATAGCACCCTTTTGTGTTATGCTTTACATTTAGCTTGAGCCTCCCCCCTTTTTTCCTTTTCTCTCTCTCCTCATAAATTTAGGAGCCATGATGGGCGCCTCGGACAAATACATTTCTTCTTCCACCTTATCGGCCGAATTCAATGGGGATCTATGTCCCAGTCGTCCGACGGAAAATACGTAAAGGGTATTTGAGTGGGATTCTTGGGCCTGGTTATGGCTGCCGCCCATTCTCCCCGCAGACTTTTTACCGGGGTATATTCCACTATCTCCCCTGCTTCTAAGGAGTGGAGTGCTGGAGGCAGGCAGTCCCGCTGAACGACTTTCCTATTTACTAGCATGGTTCCTCCATGCTGGCAGTCTTGGAGGGTGCCAAAGCCACGTACTTTATCAAATTTTATAACTGTGGCGAGTCGGCGCTCCAAGGGTGGCTCACCCACTTGTGGATAGTCCAACTTGCTTATATAGAGGGCTTCCAGCCTTTTAGTATCCTGCTGCTGCTCTACTTGTACTTCATAGGGCAACTGCTTAGGCCCATACCTCTCTCTGTGCTGGGCTTTTAATTTCTCAATGATGCTGGCTATTTCGGCCTCTCTGCGGGCTCTCTCAGCCTGTACTGTGGGAACTGGTGGATGGGACTTCCCTGGCAGGGGAAGGACATGGTCCCACAAGTACGGGACAAACTCTGGCTCGTCGCCGAACACCCATTGAAGGAGAAGGGGTGACTGTGAGCGTGCTCTAACTGGAACAGACTTCTGCCCTGGGGGTTCCCTGTCGGGGCTGAAGGCGTAGAAAATGCGGCCTCGGCCGGCGTACTTACATCTGACTCCTCGGTTGCAATCTCCGCCCAGGATCTGTGGCGAGGGAACAATCTCACCGGCGATGCTGCTGCTGAAGACTGTGGTGATCCCCTTTTTGGGGTAGCTTGCCATTCATCGTCCTCTGGAAGCGGGGGCAGCTTGCAGGCCTCCTCGGCCCCAAGGGGCAATTGCTGCAAATGGTCAGCTAGGTCATGGAACAGCTGCGCTGCAGCCACTGTAACTTTCCGCTGCTCCGCAGCCATCTTGTTGCTCTCTTCACGTGCTCTGGTGGGCTGCGCCATGTCTGTACACCTCTCTGCCATTTCCGGACTGAAGAGGGATGGCCGCATGGTGCCTTTTATAAGAGGCTTCAACAAAATGCCGGCCGGCCGGAAGGACGTCATTGGTGCAGCTCTGACTTCCTGTCCCACAGGAAGTCAGACAACAGTTCCACTTCGGCATAGACGCTGCTACATGATATCCAGCATGGGACATCTTGGCGCGCTTCTTGGGTTCTTCCTTAACCCCTTCAGGTATTTTTTTTTTTAATTAGATCATTTCATTAAGTTTTACAATACAATAAAACAATTCAAAGGAGCAAGAAACAAAGAAGGTAAGAACAAACCCATCAGGGTAATGGGACCAAATAGTAGGGCACATATTATGAAAACAGGAACATACTCAAATTGGCCGCTGAGGAGACTTCAGGTACTTTTGTACTGAAGCACGTAACATGGCTTCGTTCCTAATCTTACCCATGGCCACAATACAATATTCTTCACCTCCCCCTTACTTTTTCTAGCACCCCGGCAAAGCACAATTTCAGCAACAATGTCCTGTACACTTTTGGGCGTAATTTCGGTCGCGGATTGCGACAATCCTGGACAGTTTTCTATACATATTCCTGCACAGGGGGATGACTAGTGGCACTTGCAATCACGGCATACACCCGTTTTTCATTGTGGGTGGCCTGGGTGGCTGAATTATTAAAGGCACACACCCGTATCCTGTTCGTAGGACGCCAAAAGAAATGTGGTGACTGGGGTGTTGCAGTATGTAGCAGGTGGTATAAATCCTGGGGGCAAGATGTTGTTAACCCCTTAGTGTTCGTGACGCGAGTATGTGGTTATTCCGGTATAGTAACCGCCGTCAACCAACCCAAAAATGGTTTGTAATAAAGGAATGTCCACAGCAAGGATTCTGAATAAACTGGAACTTTTACTTGAAATGTTTAGGGAACAGTCTTTACAATTATGCAGTTCCTTCAGAGGCAACCGTGACACAGGACACCTCACATGTTTGCTTGGACTTGTTATTATTGAGATATTTAGGCAGACCATTGTGCTACTGATATATTCCTTAGCTGAGGAGTAGTCACTGGATTTGTAGAGAGAATTGTAACTTACGTTTTAAAAGTGGCTGCATTTCTTTAGGCTTTGGCCTTGATGAGATGAATTTGTAGTATACAGGACTTTGTGCTTCCTTTTGAGTCCAAGAGATAAGAGAGAGTATAGAGACTACAGCCACTTATATACTAGGGGGCTGGACAAAAGCCCATTGGTTGCTAATGCTTGGAGCTCCTGTGCCCATGGAACTCTGGGTATATCACATGACAGTAGATCACATGACCAAGGAAGGTCCTATGCATTTTATACAAACTGTACAACTTTATACATATGAACTATAAAAACACATAATGAATATACACTGCATTTATGAGACAACAAGGGGGGAGCGCTGCAGGAGAGCCCTATGGACCTAAGGGACTCTTCCTGAGGGGACTTAAGGATGGTACAGGACCGGTCCTGTACCGGGAGAGCACAAAGGTTAATGTTAATTATAGAAAACTTTAATTATATAACAACTCTATTAATTTTAAGGTTAAAAATACACACTGCACACCTTGTTAATTGTAGGACACGTACATGCTGGCGTACCCACTAAATTTGAAAATGTTGTGTTAAAATAGAATAAGGCACAAAATAGTTGTGTAAGATTTTTACAGACTACGTAAATAACCCATATGTGGCACTAAAATTTTCCTTTAAAAAAAAAAAAAAAAAAGCAATACAGCTTCATCCAATGCAGTACGCCCCAACCCCCCTCCCCCCCCCCCTTCCCCGTCACTCTCTAGAAACACTACTGGTAATAAAGGGTAGATAAGGAACTTTATCTACTTTTCTGATTTAAAAAAATGCTTTTGCAAGTGGGTTTCCCGGGTTTTGCTTACGTGCAATTTATTTATCAAGGTTGTATGACTTTTTGATAGGTCGCATGTAAGAAAAAGTAAGTAAAAAAAAAAAAAAAAGATAAATCTCCTTCAAAAAGTTTTTTCGGGAACTTTGTTTCTCAGCACAGACGTCTCTACCATGATATCCGTCTTCCAGAGCTTCCAAGGAGACTTCCAATAACAATACTCCAGATCACAAAAACTCTGCAGACGGCATAGATGAGGAAGGCTTCAGCAGCAGCGGAGGAGCAAGATGAGACACACAACTCGTGTTGCTTTTGGCTCCAAAGAAATGGAATCTGCATTAAGTGCAAGTTCCCACTTCAAAGGTTAGGACCATTCCCATATAATCTTACACTAAGAGCTATTCTCATACTGGCCCCACTTCATCTGTACAGCACAGTGTTTCCCAACCAGGGTATCTCCAGCTGTTACATAACTACAACTCCCAGCATGCCCTTTGGCTGTGCATGCTGGGAATTGTAGTTATGAAACAGTAGGAGGCACACAGGCCTCACCTCCTGCTGCTGCTGCCAGTCATTTCCTGCCACCGCCAGTATGCTATCCCCGCCGCTGCACACTACATGGTCGGTACCCGCTCTCGCCCTCCAGACTAGGGGTGGAACGGGTGCCGTCAGGACAGCCCAGAAGATGCCGTGATTCTTCAGCTGGTCTCAGCCGACCAATCACCATGATCGTGAGGTGGCACCAGTGCCACCTCACTCCTGCTGGGCAATGGTGATTGGTGCTGTCTCGGACAGCACCAATCACCCATATTTCCTTGGTCACCAGTGACCCATTTGGCCTGGAAAAGCCGTGATTCACCGGTCAGTATTGACTGACGAATCACAGCGATTGCCGCCAAGGGGGGATTCCCGGGACCCCCCCCCCTGGGCGATATGCCGAGGTGGCTGCTTTTAGATAACAACAGCCATCCCAGTCCAATCACCGCATCCAGAGACGTGGTGATCCCAGAAGATGGCAATGCAAATGTACATTTACATTGCAGGTCCTTAAGGGGTTAAAAATAATTGTAATAATGATACTGTTTCCACCATATCCACTTATCCAGAGATATTATGCTAGAGATATATTGTCATCCTCCATTCCTGGGAATCCACCTCTCCCCTTCTACATATCTCTGATTCCTTAATCATCCAATAGGGGGGCTTGTTTTCCCACTTATGTGCAAAATGTATCTCTAGGTGGTCAATATCTTCTGTCTCCATTACAAGCTGTATGTCCTATATGGGAAATGTGCCTTGAATTATGCAGCTCCTCGCTCACTTGTTAATGTATCAAGTGACCCAGAGCCCACCACGTGGAGGTGGCTGCATTTCGGGCTCCTCCCCACCCCCACCCCAAACCATATGTAGATCTTGTGTGACCCAATCAGCCGTCTTGTTAAATTGGTTCACATTGATCGTCAATGGCCTTTGCTGTAATACTTCTTAGCTGTGTATGTAGGAAGTAAAATGGCATCTTGAATGTGGTCATCATGCCGGTTACTGTCCGCTTGGCCATGGCCCATGCTCCAACCCAAACATTGGATACATAATTGGGCCACTTCAGTTTGCTTTTAGCATATTGCCAAGTCCGCTGCAGCCAAGACACTTTGGGCTCCGAGGCATCTTCAGAGGTTGTTGGTAAATCCATCTGGTTATCCTCCATGGTGACTGTCACATGATCGCTGTGCCTGGATTCATGTGGGTCTGAATTGTCACCTAAAGCCATGTCAATAGCCACATCTGCTCGCTGACCACGGTGCTTAATCTTCTTCCCAGGTATTTTATGGATCTCATAATATGGTGGAGTGACCTTATAATGATATAGGTTAGTATACCGCCAAAGGAAACTCGTCACGTAATGTATGAGACACACGACAGGCACCGAGAGAACTGGGATATCTGCAAAATAGCGACAGGATACAATATATTAGACCTATATTCATTCATTTATTTATGTATATATATATATGTAAATACATATGTTCATATATATGTATATATATATATATATATATATATATATATACATATATATACTTTTTTTGTTAAAACTATAATTTATACGGCAAACTATCAATATTTTATAGGCTATATGCTAGAAGATTAGATGTCATGGATCACTGTATTGTCACTGTATGAAGCTTTTTTTAAACTTGTGTGTGACTAAAACATTGTTATTATAATTATATTACTACTATTATTATATTATTTCACTAATATCAGAGTAGTTTCCCATGTTTTCTTTTAGAAGGCAAAATACTTAAAGCATTGATTCACAAACTGAAATCATTTATCTCACAGGAATAAACATTTGCTCAATTGCTGTAAGAGACTTAAAGGAGTACTCTGCCTCTAGACATCTTATCCCCTATCCAAAGGATAGGGGATAAGATGTCTGATTGCAGGGGTCCCGCAGCTGGTACCCCAGCGATCTCTGTGCAGCACCCAGCGTTCATTCAGCATTCGACAGGGTCGCAACTTCACGGCCACGCCCCTCGTGAGGTCACACCACAACCTACCCATAGACTTACATTGAGGGGGTGTGGCCCTAATGTCACAACCCCCGCCGCCCGCTCCAAGCGTTTGGAACAAAATGTGCCGAACGCTGGGGAAGCCCCCCTTTAAAGCCACCCAGGATAGACTGTACAAGAGAACATCAGTAACTTTACTGCACTCTACTATATTAACTTTACACTAATACATTCATGTTAAATCCATTTTTAAACAGAAATTTTGGAAGTTTTCATTATTCCTACCTCTTAGCTTCATGGTCGCCGTCCTTACAGGATCCTTTTGCCTAAATAGACAAAATTCTCTTCAATTTGCAAAATAAGCGCAGGTCTAGTAGGAGAACGTGTTCACCCGCCGAACCGAGGAAATAAGTGTTAGGGATTGGATTCTACCCTGGAGAAAGTCTCTTTGATGTGTGATGTCACAGCAGATGACATCACGTGTATGTGTATCCATTGTAATGGCTGTACTGTACTTTACTTACACTATGTACAGTTATACTGGGGGTTTACAAAGGATTTGAAGATTACAGTTTTAACCCCTTCAGGGTCACAGCCCTTTTTGGTCTTGAGGACAAAGGACATTTTCATTTTTACATTTTCATTTTTTCCTCCTCCCCTTCTAAGAGCCATAAATCTTTTAATTTTCCACCCAAAGACCAATATGAGTTGTTGTTTATTTTGCGACCAACTGTACTTTGTAATGTACGGTAACATAAAATGTACGGTACTATAAAAAAATATATATATATTATTTACGGCTGGAAATTGAAAAGAAAACCACAATTTGGCAACTTTTGAGGGTTTTCGTTTTTATTCACTGACATGTTCTTTTTATACTGAGGGTCAATGCTTGGGTAAACGCTTTACTCTTTTTGTACTGCTTCAAAAAAATATCTAACTTTTTGAACAATATAAGTATGTTTTAAACTGTATGAGGGCTAATTGTTTGCTGTATACGGAAAAATAAAAAAAAAGTTATAGAGGTCAGAAGAGGACAATTTTAAACGTACTAATTTTGGTGTAAAAGTAATGATTTTTTTTTAACAGAAGTAAAACAAAATCAAACCTTAATAAGCTGTGTATCAATTTAATCGTATGGATCTACAGAATATATATAAGGTGTCATTTTTACCGAAAAGTGCAGTGTGTAGAATCTGAACCCCCTAAAAAAAAAAAATCAGAATGGAGTTTTTTTTTCCCCCCTAGTTTTTCCGTAGATTTTGTGGTGAAATGATTGATGTCATTACAAAGTACAATAGGTGGCACAAAAAAACAGCCCTTATAGGACTCTGTATGTAGAAAATTGAAAGTGTTATGATTTTAAGAAGGTGAGGAGGTAAAAACTAAGTGCAAAAATGAAAAAACCTGTCCTGAAGGGGTTAAAAATATATAAATACCGTATATCCCGGCGTATAAGACGACTTTTTAACCCCAAATTTTCTTCTGAAAAGCCGGGGGTCGTCTTATACGCCGGGTATTGAGGTCCGGGATAGGAAAACTTCTGACTATCTGCCCGGGCGGGCTCCTGTGTGTAGCTGCAGGCGGGGGCCGGCCAGAGCAAGTAAAAACTAATACTGTATACTAAAAACCAGGGTGCCTCCAGCTGTTGTGAAACTACAACTCCCAGCACGGCAAAGTTGGGGGTCGTCTTATACGCCAAGTCATCTTATACGCCGGCATGGTCACTGCACCTGCACTCACATTTAAAGAAGATCTGTAATGCTTATAACTTATCCCCCATCCTAAGGATAGGGTATAAGTTATAGATCACTGGGGGGTACGAGCGATCGGGCCCCCCGCCATCTTCTGTACGGGGCCACAGTTATGTACAGGAAAGGGTGTGTTCCATCCCCGCTTGACGCGGCAGCGGGCACGCCCCTCCATGTATTTCTATGGGAGTCATGGAAGGGCGTGCCGGCTGCCGCGTCATGCGGGAACAGAATGCCCCCTTTCCTGTTCATTGCCACGGCCCCATACAGGAGATCGCGGGGGGCCCCAGTGCCCGGACCCCCCCGCGATTTATAACTCATCCCCTATCCTTAGGTTGGGGTATAAGTTATAAGCACTAAAGATCTCCTTTAACCTGTTGGGGACGGAGGGCATACCTATACGCCCTCCGCCCACCACCTTTCTATAATGCGGGGCCACGCCGTGGCCCAGCGTCATAGCGGGTCGGGCCAGGCCCCTAACAACAGCCGGGAGCCGAGGCTAATAGCGAGCAGCACTGATCGTGGTTTCGCGCGCTATTAACCCTTTAGATGCAGCGTTCAACTTGATCACTGTCCGAACGCCAAATGACTGCTCAGTGCCTGAGATCCAGGTATGAGCAGTCAAGCGGCAGAATCATTGATCAATGGTTTCCTATGAGAAACCATTGATCAATGTAAAAGATCAGTGTGTGCAGTGTTATAGCTCCCTATGGGAGCTATAACATTGAAAAAAAAAGTGAAAAAAGCTTGAATCACCCCCCTTTTTCCGTAAAAAAAAAATCCAAAAACTGTGTAAATAAACATATATGGTATCGCCGCATGCAGAAATGTCAGAATTATAAAAATATATAGTTAATTAAACCGCACAGTCAATGGTATACGTGCAAAAAATAAGCCATCATATGGATTTTGTGGGGTTGTGATCTTTAACCCCTTCAGGACCAAGCCCATTTTGGCCTTAAGGACCAGAGCGTTTTTTGCACATCTGACCACTGTCACTTTAAACATTAATAACTCTGGAATGCTTTTAGTTATCATTCTGATTCCGAGATTGTTTTTTCGTGACATATTCTACTTTAACATGGTGGTAAATTTTTGTGGTAACTTGCATCCTTTCCTTGTGAAAAATCCTAAAATTTGATGAAAAATTAGAAAATTTTGCATTTTTCTAACTTTGAAGCTCTCTGCTTGTAAGGAAAATGTATATTACAAATAAAAAAAAATTTTATTCACATATACAATATGTCTACTTTATGTTTGCATCATAAAAGTGACGAGTTTTTACTTTTGGAAGACACCAGAGGGCTTCAAAGTTCAGCAGCAATTTTCCAATTTTTCACAAAATTTTCAAACTCACTATTTTTCAGGGACCAGTTCAGGTTCGAAGTGGATTTGAAGGGTCTTCATATTAGAAATACCCCACAAAAGACCCCATTATAAAAACTGCACCCCCCAAAGTATTCAAAATGACATTCAGTCATCATTTTAACCCTTTAGGTGTTTCACAGGAATAGAAGCAAAGTGAAGGAGAAAATTCACAATCTTCATTTTTTACACTCGCATGTTCTTGTAGACCCAATTTTTGAATTTTTACAAGGGGTAAAAGGAGAAAATGTATACTTATATTTGTAGCCCAATTTCTCTCGAGTAAGCACATACCTCATATGTCTATGTAAAGTGTTCGGCGGGCGCAGTAGAGGGCTCAGAAGGGAAAGAGCGACAAGGGGATTTTGGAGAGTACGTTTTTCTGAAAACGTACGGGCTTGTATGGGCACTTAATCTGTGATTTGTTGTTTTCATCGGTACCACATTTGTGTATATGTGATTTTTGATGACTTTTTATTCCTTTTTTTTTTTTTTTCCGGGATGTGATCACAATTCAGCATTGGACTTTGTTATTTTTATGTTTTATGTCGTTCACCGTATGGAGTCATTAACGTTATATTTTAGTCATTCAGACTATTCTACCAAATATGTTTAAAAAAATGAATTCCCCCTCTTTTCCCATTTTACAAAAAAAAAATTTTTTTTTAAATAAAATAAAATTTTTGCAAATCTGACCACTGTCACTTTATATATGAATAACTCTGAGATGCTTTTACTTTTCATTCTTATTCTGAGATTGTTTTTTCGTGACATATTCTACTTTAACATAGTGGTAATTTTTGTCGTTACTTGAATCTTTTCTTGTTGAAAAATCCCAAAATATAGAAAATTTAGCATTTTTCTGCCTGTAAGGAAAATGGACATTCCAAATTATATATTGATTCACAAATACAATGGGGGACATTTATCAAGGGATTTAGAGCTCTTTTTTTGCTTACAAAAGTCGCAGAAAAAGTCGCATTAGCACTTAAGCAATTTTTTGTGCGACTTTTGGCTGTAAGCAAAAAGCTACAAAAAAGCATACGAAAGTAAATTTTTTTTTTTACTTTTCAGTGGTCAGGGATTTATCAAGTGCGAAAGTCGCATAAAAAGTCGCAAGCCCTCAAAAACTGCATAAATATAAGCCAGCTCGGAGCTGGCACACAAAACGGCTTTTGAGAGCAAATTTTATATTTCCCGCTGGCAGCCGTGATCACAGCTCCAGCGGGAAATATATTGCAACTGTACAAAGGAGCCCGGGCTGGCATCACTCTGCAGCCGCCCAGCTCTGTCTGATTCTAACCCCGCTACCCTAACATAATGACATCCCCCCCTTGTTTCCCACCCGCCTGCGCTGCACATCTCCCATCTGTCTGCTACCTGTTGCAAGACTACAACTCCCAGCATGTCCATACAGTGAGGGCATGCTGGGAGTTGTAGTATTGTAGCGGGCGGACAATGTGCGGCGCGGGCAGGTGGAAGACAAGGGGGGTGGGGGTTATATAAAGCAGTGTCCCCATCCCCATCATTGTATTAGGGTAGCGGGGATAGAATCGGAGGAACCCGGGCGGCTGAAGACTGATTCCAGCCTGGGCTCCTTTTAACAAACCTCGGCGCAGTGGAGTTTCTATTTCCCTTAATGTAATTTCATATTTCCCGCTGGGTCCCGTAATTGGCCAGGACCGAGCAGCCAATCACGGGAAATTTGATATTACATTAGGGACTAAAAGCTCCGCGGCTCCGCTAGATGTTAAAAGGAGACGGGCTGGCATCAGTCTGCACCCTCCCGGGCTCCTAAGATATCCTGCGGCACCGTGGTAAGGTGCCCGGGCTAACCTCACTCAGCAGCCCCCCACGGGACTCCCACAGCCGTCAGGGAGATGTGTAGGTGCCGTCCCTGTCATCCCTCAGCACTGCGGTACACACCGAGAGATGGCAGGGACGGCTTCTGCACATCTCCCTGCCTGGCTGAGGGAGTCCCGGGCGGCTGCAGTGTTATGTCAGCCCGGGCTCCTTACTACAGCGCCGCAGAGTTTGGTGTAATTTCAAATTTCCCGCTGGGTCCCGTGTCACGTGACGACAGGAAATATGAAATTACAGTGATTCTCTGATCACTGCAGCCAAGGAGCGGAGCGCATTACCACCCGCTTCTCTGGCTGGCACGACTACAACTCCCAGCATGTCCTTACAGGAAGGGCATGCTGGGAGAGTTGTGTGCGTGGGGGGGTTGACAAGCTTGTCACCTGCCCCCCTGCCGCAAAACTACAACTCCCAGCATACCCTTACAGTAAGAGCATGCTGGGAGTTGTAGGGGGGGGGGTGACAATCTCCCACACCACATGACTACAACTCCCAGCATGCCCTTACTGTAAGGACATGCTGGGAGTTGTAGTTGTGTGGCAGGTGACAGGCTTTTCACCTGCCCCCCTAAAACTCCCAGCATGCCCTTACAGTAAGGATATGCTGGGAGTTGTAGTCATGTGGTGCGGGAGATGGTTACCCCCGCACCCCCCCCCCCCCCACACACACACACACTACAACTCCCAGCATATCCTTACTGTAAGGGCATGCTGGGAGTTGTAGGGGGGCAGGTGACAAGCCTGTCACCTGCCCTCTGCGGCACAAATACAACTCCCAGCATGTCCTTACAATAACGATATGTTGGGAGTTGTAGTGTGTGCGTGGGGGGGGGGGGGGGTAACAATCTCCCGCATCACATGACTACAACTCCCAGCATATCCTTACTGTAAGGGCATGCTGTGAGTTGTAGTCATGTGGTGCGGGAGATTGTCACCCCCCCTACAACTCCCAGCATGCTCTTACTGTAAGGGCATGCTGGGAGTTGTAGTCAGGCGCGGACGGGTGACAATAAATGTATTAACCTATTTTTCTTTTTTTCTCCTCATTTCAGATCCATGTATCCTGTGGACTACTTCGGATTTGGTGGACTGCTTCAATGACCAGCGTCTTTTTTAACCCCTTCCCGCAGAATGTCATATATAAACGCCGGGTTGTGCAGTGCGTCCGCGCATCCCGGCGTTTATAAATGACAATCAGTTAACCCGGCGATGCGCAGCATCGCACGAGTTAACTGGCAGAAGTCCCGCTGTTTCCAGCAGGGGACAACTTCTGCTTCACCCCCAGGACCATCCATTGATGGTCCTGGTCAGCGATCACTGTGATTGGTCCCTGTGGACCAATCACAGTGATCTGGGGTGAAAGTTCAGATCCCCCGCACTGCCCGCCCATGGAAGTCGGGCAGAACGGGGGACGATGGCTGCGGGGGCTCGCGGGGACCTGCGGCATAGGGGGGGAACATCAGGGGACCGGCGGCCTTACCTGGCGGGACCGAGGAGCAGCGGCAGGACCGGCCACGTGGACAAGCAGCGACGGGACCGGCAGGTAAGTATATGGTCCTCAGAAGCAGCAGTGAAGATCTTCACTGCTGCTTCTAGGAGTCTGAAAACTACAACTCCCAGCATGCCTAGACAGCCTTTGGCTGTCTGGGCATGCTGGGAGTTGTAGTTTTGCAACATCTGGAGGGCCCCAGTTTGGAGACCATTGTATAATGGTCTCCAATCTGTGCTCTTCCAGCTGTTGCAAAACTACAACTCCCAGTATGCACTGACTGTCCAGGCATGCTGGGAGTTTTAGTTCAGCAACATCTAGCCCTTCAGATGTTGCCGAACTACAACTCCCAGCATGCCCTTCAGCTGTCTGGGCATGCTGGGAGTTGTAGTTTTGCAACAACTGGAGACACACTGGTTGGGAAACATTGTCTGTTTCTAACTCAGTGTTTCCTAACCTGTGTGCCTCCAGCTATTGCAAAACTATAACTCCCAGCATGCACTAACAGACCATGCATGCTGGGAGTTGTGGTTTTGCAACAGCTGGTGCACCCCCCCCCCCCCCCCTGTGAATGTACAGGGTACATTCACATGGGCAAGGCCTTTACAGTGGGTTTCTCGCATCTTGAGATGCAGCAAATTTTGCGCCGGGAAACTCGCTGTAATCCCCCGCCCATGTGACTGTACCCTAAAAACACTACACTACACTAACACAAAATAAAATTAAAAGTTAAAAACACTACATATACACATACCCCTACACAGCCCCCCTCCCCCAATAAGAACGTCTGGTACGCCACTGTTTCAAAAGCAGAGCCTCCAGCTGTTGAAAAACAACAACTCCCAGTATTGCCGGACAGCCGTTGACTGTCCACGCATGCTGGGAGTTTTACAACAGCTGGAGGCACCCTTTTTGGGAATCACTGGCGTAGAATACCCCTATGTCCACCCCTATGCAAATCCCTAATTTAGGCCACAAATGCCCACGGCGCTCTCACTTTGGAGCCCTGTCGTATTTCAAGGCAACAGTTTAGGGCGACATATGGGGTATCGCCGTACTCGGGAGAAATTGCGTTACAAGGTTTGGGGGGCTTTTTCTTCTTTAACCCTTCATGAAAAGGAAATGTTGGGGTCTACACCAGAATGTTAGTGTAAAAATTTTTGATTTTTTACACTAACATGCTGATGTTGCCCTATACATTTTCAGAAGAGGTAAAAGGGAAAAAAGCCCCCCAAAATTTGTAACGCAATTTCTCCTGACTACAGAGATACCCCATATGTGAGCGCAAAGTGCTCTGGGGGCGCACAACAAGGCCCAGAAGGGAGAGCGCACCATGTACATTTGAGGTGATTTGCACAGGGGTGGCTGATTGTTACAGCGGTTTTGACAAACGCAAAAAAAACAAAACCCCACATGTGACCCCATTTCGGAAACGACACCCCTCACGAAATGTAATGAGGGGTGCAGTGAGAATTTACCCCCCCCCCCACAGGTGTCTGACGGATCTTTGGAACAGTGGTCCGTGAAAATGAAAACTTGTACAGCCCACTGTTACAAAGATCTGTCAGACACCAGTGGGGGGCAAATGCTCACTGTACCCCTTGTTACGTTCCTCAAGGGGTCTCGTTTCCAAAATGGTATGCCATGTGTTTTTTTTTTGCTGTTCTGGCACCAGAGGGGCTTCCTAAATGCGATATGCCCCCCGAGCAAAATTTGCTCTCAAAAAGCCAAATATGGCTCCTTCTCTTCTGAGCATTGTAGTTCGCCCATAGTGCACTTCAGTTCAACTTATGGTGTACCTCCATAATCAGAAGAGAAGGGGTTACAAATATTGGGGAGTATTTCCTGCTATTAACCCTTGCAAAAATGTGAAATTTGGGGGGAAACACAAATTTTAGTAGAAAAATTATATATATTTTTTTTACATATGCAAAAGTCGTGAAACACCTGTGGGGTAATAAGGCTCACTTTATTCCTTATTACAATCCTCAAGGGGTCTAGTTTCCAAAATGGTATGCCATGTGTTTTTTTTTTTTTTTTTTGCTGTTCTGGCACCATAGGGGCTTCCTAAATGCGACATGCCCCCCGAGCAAAATTTGCTCTCAAAAAGCCAAATATGACTCCTTCTCTTCTGAGCATTGTAGTTCGCCCATAGTGCACTTCAGGTCAACTTATGGGGTACCTCCATACTCAGAAGAGAAGGGGTTACAAATATTGGGGGGTATTTCCTGCTATTAACCCTTGGAAAAATGTGAAATTTGGGGGGAAACACACATTTTAGTGAAAAATCTAAAAAAAAATTTACATATGCAAAAGTCGTGAAACACCTGTGGGGTATTAAGGCTCACCTTATTCCTTGTTATGTTCCTCAAGGGGTCTAGTTTCCAAAATGGTATGCCATGTGAGGGTTTTTTGCTGTTCTGGCACCATAGGGGCTTCCTAAATGCAACATGCCCCCCAAAAACCATTTCAGAAAAACTTACCCTCCAAAATTCCCTTATCGCTCTTTCCCTTCTGAGCCCTCTACTGCGCCCGCCGAACACTTTACATAGACATATGAGGTATGTGCTTACTCGAGAGAAATCGGGCTACAAATATAAGTATACATTTTCTCCTTTTACCCCTTGTAAAAATTCAAAAATTGGGTCTACAAGAACATGCGAGTGTAAAAAATTAAGATTGTGAATTTTCTCCTTCACTTTGCTTCTATTCCTGTGAAACACCTAAAGGGTTAAAATGATGACTGAATGTCATATTGAATACTTTGGGGGGTGCAGTTTTTATAATGGGTCTTTTGTGGGGTATTTCTAATATGAAGACCCTTCAAATCCACTTCAAACCTGAACTGGTCCCTGAAAAATAGTGAGTTTGAAAATTTTGTGAAAAATTGGAAAATTGCTGCTGAACTTTGAAGCCCTCTGGTGTCTTCCAAAAGTAAAAACTCGTCACTTTTATGATGCAGACTTAAAGTAGACATATTGTATATGTGAATAAAAAATTTTTTTTATTTGTAATATACATTTTCCTTGCAAGCAGAGAGCTTCAAAGTTAGAAAAATGCAAAATTTTCAAATTTTTCATCAAATTTTAGGATTTTTCACAAGGAAAGGATGCAAGTTACCACAAAAATTTACCACCATGTTAAAGTAGAATATGTCACGAAAAAACAATCTCGGAATCAGAATGATAACTAAAAGCATTCCAGAGTTATTAATGTTTAAAGTGACAGTGGTCAGATGTGCAAAAAACGCTCTGGTCCTTAAGGCCAAAATGGGCTTGGTCCTGAAGGGGTTAAACCTGTTTAATGTTAATGAGAGTGTTTTTTTGGAATAAATTTTTTTGAAACGTGTTTTTTTTTTAATTACTTGAAAGGCTTAGTAGTGGAAGCTGTCTAATAGACGGAATCCATTACTAAGCCTATGCTTAGTGTTAGCCCCCAACACAGCTAGCGCTAACCTCCAATTATTACCCCAGTACCCACCGCCACAGGGGTACCGGGAAGAGCCGGTGCCAATAGGCCCGGAGCATCAAATATGGCGCTCCTGGGCCTAGGCGGTAACGGGCTGGCATTAATTAGGCTGGGGAGGGCCAGTAACAATGGTCCTCGCCCACCCTGGTATCATCAGGCTGTTGCTGCTTGGTTGGTATTTGGCTGAAAATAAAAATAGGGGGAACCCTATGCGTTTTTTTTTTAATAATTATTCATGCAAAACAAAGATAAGGTTCCCCCTATTTTTATCCAAATACCAACCAAGCAGCAACAGCCTGATGTTACCAGGGTGGGCAAGGACCATTGTTATTGGCCCTCCCAAGCCTAAATAACACCAGCCTGTTACCGCCTAGGCCCAGGAGCGCCATATTTGAGGCTCTGGGCCTGGTGGTACCGCCTCCTCCCAGCACCCCTGTGGTGGTGGGTACCGGGGAAATAATTGGGGGTTAGCGCTAGCTGTTTTGGGGGCTAATGCTAAGCCTCAGCTTAATAATGGACTCTGTCTATAATACTGCTTCCACTACTAAGCCTGCCAAGTATATTTAAAAAAAAACATCACATTTAAAAAAAATGTATTCCAAAAAAACACTCCCCCAAAAGTCCTCATTAACCATTTTATTAACATTAAACCAAAAAAATGCTAATCACTGCACTCCCCTGAATCTAAAGTAATCCACAAGATACACGGATCTGAAATGAGAAGACAAAAAATGAGTTAGTACATTTAGAGGAAAAAAAAAAGTGGTAAAAAGGGTAAAAAAAAAACATACATACCGTATATACTCGAGTATAAGCCGAGTTTTTCAGCACGATTTTTCGTGCTGAAAACACCCCCCTCGGCTTATATTCGAGTGACCTCTCCGCCCTCAGTGGTCTTCAGCCTGCGGACCTCCAGATGTTTCAAAACTACAACTCCCAGTAAGCCAGGGCAGCCATCGGCTGTCCGGGCGTGCTGGGAGTTGTAGTTTTGAAACCTCTGAAGGTCCGCAGGTTAAAGACCACTGCGGCCTTTAACATCATCCAGCCCCCCCTCTCACCCCCTTTAGTTCTGTACTCACCTCCGCTCGGCGGGACGGTGCTCCGCTGGTCCGGTGCTGCAGGACTGTGCGGTGGGAGGTCGTCCGGTGGGATAGTGGTTCCGGGCTGCCATCTCAAGGCAAGGCAACGCCTCTATTTCGGGCCCGAAGCGCGGAGAAGAGGCCCCCCCGGTGAAGATGGCAGCCCGGAACCACTATCCCACCGGACGACCTCCCCACCGGACAGTACTGCAGCACCGGACCAGCGGAGCACCGTCCCGCCGAGCGGATGTGAGTACAGAACTAAAGGGGGTGAGAGGGGGGGCTAGATGATATTGAAGGCCGCAGTGGTCTTCAACCTGCGGACCTCCAGAGGTTTCAAAACTACAACTCCCAGCAAGCCCGGACAGCCGATGGCTGCCCGGGCTTGCTGGGAGTTGTAGTTTTGAAACCTCTGGAGGTCCGCAGAAGACCACTGTATCAGACATTGACAAGCGGTTATGATGAAGGTGGGGGGGGGGGCTGATGACAAGGGGATGATGACAAGGGGATGATAAAGGGGGGGGTGTGGTATGATGACAAGGGGATGATGAAGGGGGGTGTGGGATTATGAAAAGGGGATGATGAAGGGAGTGGGGATGATGACAAGGGGATGATGAAGGGGGGTGTGGGATTATGACACGGGGATGATGAAGGGGGTGGGGATGATGACAAGGGGATGATGACAAGGGGATGATGAAGGGGGGTGTGGGATTATGACAAGGGGATGATGAAGGGAGTGGGGATGACGACAAGGGGATGAGGACAAGGGGATGATGAAGGGGGTGTGTGGGATTATGACAAGGGGATGATGAAGGGGGTGGGGATTATGAAAAGGGGATGATGACAAGGGGATGATGAAGGGGGTGGGGATGATGACAAGGGGATGATTACAAGGGGATCGGCTGTCCGGGCTTGCTGGGAGTTGTAGTTTTGAAACCTCTGAAGGTCCGCAGGTTGAAGACCACTGCGGCCTTCGACATCATCCAGCCCCCCCTCTCACCCCCTTTAGTTCTGTACTCACCTCCGCTCGGCGGGACGGTGCTCCGCTGGTCCGTTGCTGCAGGACTGTGCAGTGGGAGGTCGTCCGGTGGGATAGTGGTTCCGGGCTGACATCTTCACCGTGGGGGCCTCTTCTCTGCGCTTCGGGCCCGGAATAGTCACATTGCCTTGACGACAACGCAGGGGGACGTTCATTACCAACGTCCGTCTGCGTCGTCATCAAGGCAACGCCTCTATTTCGGGCCCGAAGCGCGGAGAAGAGGCCCCCCCCCCCCCCCCGGTGAAGATGGCAGCCCGGAACCACTATCCCACCGGACGACCTCCCCACCGGACAGTTCTGCAGCACCGGACCAGCGGAGCACCGTCCCGCCGAGCGGATGTGAGTACAGAACTAAAGGGGGTGAGAGGGGGGGCTAGATGATATTGAAGGCCGCAGTGGTCTTCAACCTGCGGACCTCCTGAGGTTTCAAAACTACAACTCCCAGCAAGCCCGGACAGCCGATGGCTGCCCGGGCTTGCGGGGAGTTGTAGTTTTGAAACCTCTGGTGGTCCGCATAAGACTACTGTATCAGACATTGACAAGCGGTGATGATGAAGGTGGGGGGGGGGGCTGATGACAAGGGGATGATGACAAGGGGATGATGAAGGGGGGTGTGTGGGATGATAACAAGGGGATGATGAAGGGGGGGTGGGATTATGACAAGGGGATGATGAAGGGAGTGGGGATGATGACAAGGGGATGATGTTTTGGGGGTGTGGGATTATGACAAGGGGATGATGAAGGGAGTGGGGATGACGACAAGGGGATGAGGACAAGGGGATGATGAAGGGGGGGTGTGGGATTATGACAAGGGGATTATGAAGGGGGGTGGGGATTATGAAAAGGGGATGATGACAAGGGGATGATGAAGGTTGTGGGGATGATGACAAGGGGATGATGAAGGGGGGTGTGTGGGATGATGACAAGGGGATGATGAAGGGGGGGTGTGGGATGATGACAAGGGGATGATGAAGGGGGGGTGATGACAGGCGGTGATGATGAAGGGGGGGGATGATGACAGGCGGTGATGATGAAGGGGGAATGATGACAGGCGGTGATGATAAAGGGGGGATGATGACAGGCGGTGATGATGAAGGGGGGATGATGACAGGGTGATGATGAAGGGGGGATGATGACAGGCGGTGATGATGAAGGGGGGATGATGACAGGTGGATGATGAAGGGGGTGTTAATGACGGGGGTCTGGATGATGACAGGGGGGATGATGTATTTCCCACCCTAGGCTTATACTTGAGTCAATAACTTTTCCTGGGATTTTGGGGTGAAATTAAGGGCCTCGGCTTATATTCGGGTCGGCTTATACTCGAGTACATACGAGAGAGATATATATATATATATATATATATATATATTTATATATATTTATATATATATATATATATATATATCTATATAATATATATATATAATATATATATATATATATATATATATATATATATATATATATATATATAGATAAAAAATGTCAAAGCTGCAAAATTGTGTTCTGTGGTCATTTATTGGTTTTTGCTTATGTGTGCAAAAAAAAAAATGGTATTCAAAAGTGATTTATTGGTTTTTGCTTATGTAAGCCAAATTTATCAACCCCCTGTGGTAGTTTAATAAATGTGTCACACAAAGCAAAACCAAAAGCAAGAAAAAAATGCCAACAGAACTCGATTACCAAAGCAACAATGATAAATGTCCCCGAATATGTCTACTTTATGTTTGCATCATAAAGTTTTCATGTTTTTATTTTTTTTTAAGACATTAGAGGGCTTCAAAGTATAGCAGCATTTTTTCAAACTTTTCACGAAAAATAAAAAATCAGAATTTTTCAGGGACCAGTTAAGTCTGAAGTGGATTTGAGGGGCCTTTCTGTGAGAAATATACCACAAATGACCCCATTGTAGAAACTGCACCCCTCAAAGTATTCAAATGCCATTAAGAAAGTTTGTTAACCCTTTAGGTGTTTCACAGGAACAGCAGCAAAGTGGAGGAGAAAAATTAAGATTTCCATTTTTTATACTAACATGTTCATGTGGCCCAATTTTTTTTTACATTTTTGTGAGGGTTCTTAGGAGAAAAAGTCCCACAAAATTTGTAGCCCAACTTCTCTTGAGTATGGAAATACCTCATATATTGACGCAAAGTGCTCTGTGGGCCCACAACATGGCTCAAAAGGGAAAGAGCAACTGTGGGATTTTAGAGGGTGAATATTGCTGAAATGGTTTTTGGGGGGCATGTTGCATTTAGCAAGCCCCCATGGTGTCAGAACAGCAAAAAAAAAAACACATGGCACACTATTTGGGAAACGACACCCCTCCAGGAACGTAACAAGGGGTACAGCGAACCTTAACACCTCACGTGAAAAATTAGATTTTTATATCCCTTGTTATGTTCCATGAGGGATGCAGTTTCCAAAATGGGGTCACATGTGGGTATTTTTTTTGTGTGTTTATGTCAGAACCGTTGCAACTATCAGCCACCTCTGTGCAAATCACCAATTTAGGCCTCAAATGTACATATTGTGCTCTTACTCCTGAGCCTTGTTGTGCATCCGCAGAGCATTGTACGCCCACATATGGGGTATTTCCGTACAAATTTTGGGGGTCTTTTTTGAAAATAAAAAGTATGGGACAACACCAGCATGTTAGTGTAAAAAAACATACTGGTGTAGACCCCAACTTTTCCATTTCATAAGGGGTAAAATTAGAAAAAGCCCCCAAAATATGTAACGCAATTTCTCCCGAGTACGGAAATACCCCATATGTGTCCCTAAACCGTTTCCTTGAAATATGACAGGGCTCCAAAGTGAGAGAGCGCAATGCGCATTTGAGGACTAAATTAGAGATTTGCATAGGGGAGGACCCAGATGCAAGCATTACAATTGACTCTGCTACCATAAATACCCTACAGCAGTGTTTCCAAAACAGGGTGCCTCCAGCTGTGGCAAAACTCCCAGCATGCCTGGACAGTCAATGGCTGTCCGACAATGCTGGAAGTTGTTGTTTTGCAACAGTCGGAGGCTCCTTTTTGCAAACAGTGCCGTACCAGACGTTTTAAATTTTTATGGGGGTCAAACCTCCAGCTGTTGCAAAACTTCAACTCTCAACATGGACTCAGAGACCGTGCATGCTGGGAGTTGTAATTTTGCCACAGCTGGAGGCCCACCGGTGAGGACAGCCGTGTTAGGGAACAGATAAACTCAGTGCTTCCCCACCAGGGTGCCTCCAGCTGTTACAAAACGAACACTCCCAGCATAAACGGTCTGTCAGTGCATGCTGGGAGTTGTAGTTTTGCAACAGCTGGAGGCACACTGGTGGGGAAACACTGAGTTAGGTTCTGTTACCTAACTGTGTTTCGTCACCAGTGTGCTTCTTGCTGTGGCAAAACTACAACTCCCAGCATGCACTGATGGCCAAAGGACATGCTGGGAGTTGTAGTTATGCAACAGCTTGAGGCACGTGTGGTGCCTGTTTATAGGTCCCCATAGCCATAGCCAGAGTCCCTAGGACGTCGGGGTCCTTTTGTATAGTCCGGGCTTGCTGGGAGTTGTAGTTTTGAAACCTCTGGAGGTCCGAAGGGTTGAAGACCACTGCGGCCTTCAACATCATCCAGCCCCCCCTCTCACCCCCTTTAGTTCTGTACTCACCTCCGCTCGGCGGGACGGTACTCCGCTGGTCCGGTGCTGCAGGACTGTCCGGTGTGGAGGTCGTCCGGTGGGATAGTGGTTCCGGGCTGCCATCTTCACCGGGGGGGCCTCTTCTTCGCGCTTCGGGCCCAGAATAGTCACGTTGCCTTGACGACAACGCAGGGGGATGTTCATTACCAACGTCCGTCTGCGTCGTCGTCAAGGCAACGCCTCTATTTCGGGCTCGAAGCGCGGAGAAGAGGCCCCCCGGTGAAGATGGCAGATGTATAAACGATAACTTCCAGCATGGCAAGTCAGCAGTTTGCTGTTTGTGCATGCTGGGAGTTGTAGTTTTGCAACATCTGGAGGGCCACAGTTTAGAGATCACTGCACAGTGATCTCCAAACTGTGGCCCTCCAGATGTTGCAAAACTACAAATCCCAGCATGCCCTGACAGCCAACAGCTGTCTGGGCATGCTGGGAGTTGTAGTTTAGCAACATAAGGAGGCTTACGGTTTACAGAAATCACTGCATGGTGACAATCAGATGTCCAAGACAGCTGATGTCCCCTAGACAGGAGCACTAGGATGGGTATGGGGGGGGTTATAGGGGTCTGTTTGATGTTTTATTTCACACAGAGCTCACACAGCTCCAATCTCCTCACAGATCTCCCTACACTGAGGAGATCGGAGCTGTGAAAGGCAGTTTTTTTCAACTGCCTCTGCTGTGATTGGTCAATCTGGATTGATTGACCAATCACAACAATCAGGGGGCCAGGCCAGCCATGGGGAGACCCGCGGACGATGTCTGTGATGATCAGCTGTCTATGAAAGCTGAAGTCACTTCAATGTCACAGCATGTTTCCATGTTTACATGCTGTGACAGTTTAGCTTCAGGACGAGCCGGCTCATCTAACGCGGCAAGTACTCGCTGATTAGGACGATCAATTAATACTGATCGGTAATATCGACAATCTACTTCTCTGGTCTGCCAACGTTACAAAATGTGGGCTCAAAATTGAGCAAAAAAGCCCCCAGAGTACGGATATTCATGGTGCGGCATAGTATGTTTTTAATACTTTTTTTTATTTCTGAGGACGGTGGATGGGTTTTTGCGGGATAGTTGGAGTGCAGCTATTTAGTGCCAGGCAGGCTAGTTAGGGTGTCACCAGATGCGGTACCCCCCCCCCCCCCCCCCCCCCTGTCACTCTCTAGCAATGCTACTGGTAATAAAGGGTAGATAAAGAACTTCAGCTATTTACATAAGGGAAAACTTTTCTGCTTTAACCCCTTAAGGATCGAGGTCATTTTGGCCTTAAGGACCAGAGCATTTTTTGCACATCTGACCACTGTCACTTTAAGCATTACTAACTCTGGGATGCTTTTACTTATGAAGTTGATTCCGAGATAGTTTTTTCGTGACATATTCTACTTTATCATAGTGGTAAGTTTTCGTCAATACTTGCATCATTTCTTGGTAAAAAATTCAAAAATTTTAAAATTTTGCTTTTTTTTTTAACCTTGAAGCTCTCTGCTTGTGAGGAAAATAGACATACCAAATAAATTATATGTTGATTCACATATACAATCTCTTCATGTTTGCATCATAAAGTTGACATGTTTTTTTTTTACTTTTGGAAGACATCAGTGGGCTTCAAAGTTCAGCAGCAATTTTCAAATTTTTCTCAAAATTTTCAAAATCTGAATTTTTCAGGGACCAGTTCAGATTTGAAGTGGATTTGAGGGGTCTTCATATTAGAAATACCCCATAAATTACCCCATTATAAAAACTGCACCCATCAAAGTATACAAAATTATATTCAGAATGTTTGTTAACCCTTTAGGTGTTTAACAGGAATAGCAGTAAGTTTAAGGAGAAAATTGAGGACCCAGTATTTACACCCCACTGGCGTTTGGCAGATCTTTGGAACTGTAAGCTGTGCAAATGAAAAATTACATTTTTCATTTTCAAGGACCACTGTTCCAAAAATCTGTCAGACACCTGTGGGGCGTAAATGCTCACTGTACCCCTTATTACATTACTTGAGGGGTGTAGTTTCCAAAATGGAGTCACATGTGGGAGGGGTCCATTGTTCTGGCTCTATGGGGGCTTTGTAAACACACGTGGCCTTCAATTCCGGACAAAATTTATCTTCAAAAGCCCAATGGTGCTCCTTCTCTTCTGAGCATTGTAGTTCACCCGCAGAGCACTTTACATCCACATATGGGGTATGTTCTTACTCAGAAGAAATGGGGTTACAAATTTTGGGGGGCTTTTTCATATTTTCCCTTGTGAAAATGAAAAATTTAGGTTAACACCAGCATATTATGTTTAGTTTTTTTTTTCTCATTTTCCCATCCAAATTTAATGAAAAATTTTCAAACACCTGTGGGGTGTTAAGGCTCACTGTACCCCTTGTTACGTTCCGTGAGGGGTGTAGTTTCCAAAATGAGCCGCTGTAAAATCAGCCACCCCTGTGCAAATCACCAAATTAGACCTCAAATGTACATAGTGCGCTCTCACTCCTGAGCCCTGCTGTGCGTCCGCAGAGAATTTTACACCCACATATGGGGTATTTCCATGCTCAGGAGAAATTGCGTTACAAATTTTGGGGGTCTTTTTTTCCTTTACCTGCTTGTGAAAATAAAAAGTAGGGGGCAACGCCAGCATGTTAGTGTAAACATTTTTATTTTTTTACATTAACAGGCTGGTGTAACCCCCAACTTTTCCTGTTCATAAGGGGTAAAAGGAGAAAAAGCCCCCCAAAATTTGTAGTGCAATTTCTCCAGAGTACGGAAATACCCCTTATGTGGCCCTAAACTGTTTCCTTGAAATACGACTGGGCCCCGAAATGAGACAGCGCCTTGCGCATTTGAGGACTACATTAGGGATTGCATAGGAGTGGACATAGTGGTATTCTACGCCAGTGATTCCAAACAGGGTGCCTCCAGCTGTTGCTAAACTCCCAGCATGCCTGGACAGTGAGCGGCTGTCCGGAAATGCTGGGAGTTGTTGTTTTGCAGCAGCTGGAGGATCTGTTTTGGAAACACGGCCATACGATACGTTTCTCATTTTTATTGGGGGGGGGGAGACAGTGTAAGGGGGTGTATATGTAGTGTTTTACCCTTTATTATGTAGTGTAGTGTTTTTAGGGTACATTCGCACTGGCGGAGGTTTACGTTGAGTTGCCCACTAGGAGTTTGGGCTGTGGCGAAAAATTTGCCGCAGCTCAAACTTGAAGCAGAAAACTCACTGTAAACTCGCCCATGTGAATGTACCCTGTACATTCACATGGGGAGTTAAACCTCCAGCTGTTTCAAAACTACAACTCCCAGCATGCACTGACAGACCATGCATGCTGGTAGATGTACTTTAGCAATAGCTGGAGGCACACTGGTTGGAAAACCTTCAGTTAGGTTCTGTGACCTGACTCAGTACTTTCCAAACAGTGTGCCTCCAGCTTTTGCAAGACTACAATTCCCAGCATGTACTGATCGCCGAAGGGCATGCTGGGAGACGTAGTTATGCAACAGCTGGAGGTACGCAACTACAACTCCCAGCTTGCCGAGACAGCTGTTTGCTGTTTGGGCATGCTGGGATTTGTAGTTCTGCAACAGCTGGAGGGTCACAGTTTAAGAGATCGCTGTACAGTGATCTCCAAACTGTGGCCCTCCAGATGTTGCAAAACTACATATCCCAGCATGCCCAGACAGCAAACTGCTGTGTAGGCATGCTAGGAGTTGTAGTTTTGCCACTTCTGGAGGGCTCCAGTTTAGAGACCATTGTATAGTGGTCTCAGACTGTAGACCTCCAGATGTTGCCAGGCAACTCACCAGCTTCCGTAGGATCCAAGGAGCCGCATCGCCGTTCTCCTCTTCTGCCGCCGATCACCCCCATCGATCACCGCCTTCTACCGCCGCCCATGAGTAATTAAACTTCGGCGGCGGTCCCTGTCAGTTTCCCCATTCTGCCCTGTCTACTGTGGGTGGGCAGAACAGGGAAACCGAAAGTTAACCCCCCCGCCCCAAATTTGCTATTGGTCGTCGCTTCTTGATGACCAATAGTAGGGATAGGAGGGGTGGCACCCATGCCACCTCACTCCTATCCCTTCAGGGGGATCGTGGATGTCTCGGACAACCGATATCCCCCTTATATTCCGGGTCACCATAGACCCATATGACCCGGAATTGGCGACATGTTGCACGGGATGCCTGCTGAATGATTTCAGGAGGCATACCAGTCCAGTCCCCAACCGGTGCGCGGCGGGGACCTGAATTCCCACGGGCGTATGTATACGCTCTGGATACTTAACGATAAAAAAAACCAGGGTGTATCCATACGCCCTGGGTCCTTAAGGAGTTAAGGGGTTAATAATAATAATAGTAATAAAAATAATGATACTGTTTCTACCATATCCACTTATCCAGAGATATTATGCTAAAGTTATATTGTCATCCTCCATTCCTGGGAATCCACCTCTCCCCTTCTACAGATCTCTGATTCCTTAATCATCCAATAGGGGGGCTTGTTTTCCCACTTATGTGCAAAATTTGTTTCCATGTGGACAATATCTTCTGTCTCTATTACAAGCTGTATGTCCAATATGGGAAATGTGCCTTGAATTATGCAGCTCCTCGCTCACTTGTTAATGTATCAAGTGACCCAGAGCCCACCACGTGGAGGTGGCTGCATTTCGGGCTCCTCCCCAGCCCCACCCCCAACCATATGCAGACCTTGTGTGACCCAATCAGCATCTTGTTAAACTGGTTCACATTGATCGTCAATGGCCTTTGCTGTAATACTTCTTAGCTTTGTATGTAGGAAGTAAAATGGCATCTTGAATGTGGTCATCATGCCGGTTAGTGTGCGGTTGGCCATGGCCCATGCTCCAACCCACACATTGGATACATAATTGGACCACTTCAGTTTGCTTTTAGCATATTGCCAAGTCCGCTGCAGCCAAGACACTTTGGGCTCCGAGGCATCTTCAGAGGTTGTTGGTAAATCCATCTGGTTATCCGCCATGGTGACTGTCACATGATCGCTGTGCCTGGATTCATGTGGGTCTGAATTGTCACCTAAAGCCATGTCAATAGCCACATCTGCTCGCTGACCACGGTGCTTAATCTTCTTCCCAGGTATTTTATGGATCTCATAATATGGTGGAGTGACCTTATAATGATATAGGTTAGTATACCGCCAAAGGAAACTCGTCACGTAATGTATGAGACACACGACAGGCACCGAGAGAACTGGGATATCTGCAAAATAGCGACAGGATACAATATATTAGACCTATATTCATTCATTTATTTATGTATATATATATATATGTAAATACATATGTTCATATATATGTATATATATATATATATATATATATATATATATGTGTGTATATATATATATACATATATATATATATATATATACTTTTTTTGTTAAAACTGTAATTTATACAGCAAACTATAAATATTTTATAGGCTATATGCTAGAAGATTAGATGTCATGGATCACTGTATTGTCACTGTATGAAGCTTTTTTTAAACTTATGTGTGACTAAAACATTGTTATTATAATTATATTACTACTATTATTATATTATTTCACTAATATCAGAGTAGCTTCCCATGTTTTCTTTTAGAAGGCAAAATACTTAAAGCATTGATTCACAAACTGAAATCATTTATCTCACAGGAATAAACATTTGCTCAATTGCTGTAAGAGACTTAAAGGAGTACTCTGCCTCTAGACATCTTATCCCCTACCCAAAGGATAGGGGATAAGATGTCTGATTGCAGGGGTCCCGCAGCTGGTACCTCAGCGATCTCTGTGCAGCACCCAGCGTTCATTCAGCATTCGACAGGGTCGCAACTTCATGGCCACGCCCCTCGTGAGGTCACACCACAACCTACCCATATACTTACATTGAGGGGGTGTGGCCCTAATGTCACAACCCCCGCCGCCCGCTCCAAGCGTTTGGAACAAAAAGTGCCGAACGCTGGGGAAGCCCCCCTTTAAAGCCACCCAGGATAGACTGTACAAGAGAACATCAGTAACTTTACTGCACTCTACTATATTAACTTTACACTAATACATTCATGTTAAATCCATTTATAAACTGAAATTTTGGAAGTTTTCATTATTCCTACCTCTTAGCTTCATGGTCGCCGTCCTTACAGGATCCTTTTGCCTAAATAGACAAAATTCTCTTCAATTTGCAAAATAAGCGCAGGTCTAGTAGGAGAACGTGTTCACCCGCCGAACCGAGGAAATAAGTGTTAGGGATTGGATTCTACCCTGGAGAAAGTCTCTTTGATGTGTGATGTCACAGCAGATGACATCACGTGTATGTGTACCCATTGTAATGGCTGTACTGTACTTTACTTACACTATGTACAGTTATACTGGGGGTTTACAAAGGATTTGAAGATTACAGTTTTAACCCTTTCAGGGTCACAGCCCATTTTGGTCTTGAGGACAAAGGAAATTTTCATTTTTACATTTACATTTTTTCCTCCTCGCCTTCTAAGAGCCATAAATATTTTAATTTTCCACCCAAAGACCAATATGAGTTGTTGTTTATTTTGCGACCAACTGTACTTTGTAATGTACGGTAACATAAAATGTACGGTACTATAAAAAAATATATATATATTATTTACGGCTGGAAATTGAAAAGAAAACCACAATTTGGCAACTTTTGAGGGTTTTCGTTTTTATTCACTGACATGTTCTTTTTATACTGAGGGTCAATGCTTGGGTAAACGCTTTACTCTTTTTGTACTGCTTCAAAAAAATATCTAACTTTTTGAACAATATAAGTATGTTTTAAACTGTATGAGGGCTAATTGTTTGCTGTATATGGAAAAATTAAAAAAAAGTTATAGAGGTCAGAAGAGGACAATTTTAAACGTACTAATTTTGGTGTAAAAGTAATAATTTTTTTTTAACAGAAGTAAAACAAAATCAAACCTTAATAAGCTGTGTATCAATTTAATCGTATGGATCTACAGAATAAATATAAGGTGTCATTTTTACCGAAAAGTGCACTGTGTAGAATCTGAAGCCCCTAAAAAAAAAAAATCAGAATGGAGTTTTTTTTTTTTCCCTAGTTTTGCCGTAGATTTTGTGGTGAAATTATTGTTGTCATTACAAAGTACAATAGTTGGCACAAAAAAACAGCCCTTATAGGACTCTGTATGTAGAAAATTGAAAGTGTTATAATTTTAAGAAGGTGAGGAGGAAAAAACTAAGTTGCAAAAATGAATAAACCTGTCCTGAAGGGGTTAAAAATATATAAATACCGTATATCCCGGCGTATAAGACGACTTTTTAACCCCAAATTTTCTTCTGAAAAGCCGGGGGTCGTCTTATACGCCATGTATTGAGGTCCGGGATAGGAAAACTTCTGATTATCTGCCCGGGCCGGCTCCTGTGTGTAGCTGCAGGCGGGGGCCGGCCAGAGCAAGTAAAAACTAATACTGTATACTAAAAACCAGGGTGCCTCCAGCTGTTGTGAAACTACAACTCCCAGCACGGCAAAGTTGGGGGTCGTCTTATACGCCAAGTCATCTTATACGCCGGCATGGTCACTGCACCTGCACTCACATTTAAAGAAGATCTGTAGTGCTTATAACTTATCCCCCATCCTAAGGATAGGGTATAAGTTATAGATCACGGGGGGGGGGGGGGGGGGGGGTCCGAGCGATCGGGCCCCCCGCCATCTTCTGTACGGGGCCACAGTTATGTACAGGAAAGGGGGCATTCCGTCCCCGCTTGACGCGGCAGCGGGCACGCCCCTCCATGTATTTCTATGGAAGTCATGGAAGGGCGTGCCGGCTGCCGTGTCATGCGGGAACAGAATGCCCCCTTTCCTGTTCATTGCCACGGCCCCATACAGGAGATCGCGGGGGACCCCAGTGCTCGGACCCCCCCGCGATCTATAACTCATCCCCTATCCTTAGGTTGGGGTATAAGTTATAAGCACTAAAGATCTCCTTTAACCTGTTGGGGACGGAGGGCATACCTATACGCCCTCCGCCCACCACCTTTCTATAATGCGGGGCCACGCCGTGGCCCAGCATCATAGCGGGTCGGGCCAGGCCCCTAACAACAGCCGGGAGCCGAGGCTAATAGCGAGCAGCACTGATCGTGGTTTCGCACGCTATTAACCCTTTAGATGCAGCGTTCAACTTGATCACTGTCCGAACGCCAAATGACTGCTCAGTGCCTGAGATCCAGGTATGAGCAGTCAAGCGGCAGAATCATTGATCAATGGTTTCCTATGAGAAACCATTGATCAATGTAAAAGATCAGTGTGAGCTATAACATTGAAAAAAAAAAGTGAAAAAAGCTTGAATCACCCCCCTTTTCCCGTAAAAAAAAAATCCAAAAACTGTGTAAATAAACATATATGGTATCGCCGCATACAGAAATGTCGGAATTATAAAAATATATAGTTAATTAAACCACACAGTCAATGGTATACGTGCAAAAAATAAGCCATCATATGGAAAAAAAAAACTTTTTTAGAAAAAAGTGTGAGGGGAGTGCTACTAAAATATAACTTTTAATATAATAATTTTAAAATACACCACTGAAGTGATTGTGAACCAATACCATCTTAAAAACTGATACACAGGATCCACTCTAGGTTACCACCCGTATGGTGGATTTACCAGTATTCAGAGCGCCACCAATCCGGTGGATTTATATGAATATATACCGTTCTCAGATATATATCGTTCTCTACGCGTTTCTGCCCTAGTCTAGAGCGTCATCAGGAGAACTTCATATATATAGAAAGTCTCAACAATGTGGAAAATGTTTGAGATAAGGAGATAACAATGGCGTCACTCAATATATAAACATAGATAAATGCATGTAGCACCCCTGTAATAAGTGCCACTATGCTGGTGTAATTGATCTGCATGTGGCACCCCGATACTAGGTGCCACTATGCGGGTGTAATTACAGCGGATCCAAAGGAGATAACCTATAAAGAAGATACATAAAGCCAGTCAGACCATATGATCAGGTACAATATAATATCCTTTCATGTATAGGGCTCTCACTCACAGTCCGTGGTCCGTCTCCCAGTACCTAAAGAAAGAATACAACAAATATCCCTGTAAGGAGTTGCTGCGCGGCACCTGCAAAAAAATAGCGGTATCGCCGCCACTCGTTACTCACAGTCCGCTGATGTAACCGCCAATTACAGGATCCCGGAAGGTGCGCAAACCCGCAATGGCGGGGAGCCAGTAAAAGTCCGACCGGCTTCTATGCGCTGCCATGCCGCGATCCTTGGCGTCTGGCGTCATATCCTGGCACCCCAGCGTGACGTCATCCGTCCCCGCCTCTCTCTGACGCCCATAGGGGGCGGGACTAAGTACCGCTCGTCACTTCTGTATTCGGGGCCAGGTATGTTAGAATGTGATTTGCGGCTAGAGGAGTAAATACATTAACTCCTCAGTGACCGGCACCAATTATGATCACATGCTAGAATACTGGACAGCCTAAAATTGGAGCTTATTAGGAGATGCTACCCAAATATATATAAATTCATTGCTACTAAGCACCTCTAAGTGGCCCTATATGGTGGAGAGGTGGGGTTTAATGTTGGAGCCATACGGAATACATCTTTGAGGGGTAGATATTATATTTAGGTTAATAAATAAATAAACATCAGTGGAGAGGACCGGGACGCTAAGGTGCCTAATTTAATAATACAGGCACTGGGTCCCTCAATCTTTGAAAACAACCCGGACAAATCCACTGATGTAATATTCTCAAAGGGATTCCCTAAAGAATGGCTCATCTCCAAACCCCCCTCTCTTTGAACAAAAAGGCAAGGGGTTGTGAGGCCCCTGTTTCAGTTCACTAAAATTCCCAGGGAATGCCCCTATTCTTAAGTGGATATCTGTGAACCTCCAAAACAGACCAGAGTATACAATTAGCCAACTGAGAAAGAATTGTGTTCCTAGCCAACTAAGCAATAATAGATAAATTTAGAAAATTGTATTATAAAGGGGGGAAGATACAGTTAGGTATTGACCTGACAAAGTGGGGATGATACAGTTGGGGAGGCTATCAGGGAATAATGGAGTGGCATTAAAACTGGGCCTAGGGAACCTGATCTTACCCTATGCTAACTGATGCCCTGATCCCTAGGCAGTGTTATCGCCCTAATAAGGGCGGACCCTGCTCTCGTACCTCCTACTTGTCCTGTCACTCCCTTACTAGTTTGGTGACACTAGCTGATAGATCTACTAAGATCTCCACTTACTGCCTACTGGTCACCATAACCAGTATCATCCCCACATGGCCTGACCTATAAAAAGGGAGCAAAACTTAATTGGTCATTGAGACCTATAGGTTCCATCGTACCCATTTCGTATATAAGTCTGCACTCCTTCTGGAGTAAAAGTTTATCAAAATCACCCCCTCTTGGAGATGGATGAATTTGTTCTAATCCAATGAACATAAGATGATCATAGCAGCCACTATGTACGGAATTCATATGGCGAGCCAGGGAGGTATCTCTATTGTTTCTGACATCTCCCAGATGTTCTAACACTCTTTTCTTAAAAGGTCGGAATGTTTTCCCTATGTATCTTTTATGGCATGGACAAATTGCCAAGTAAATTATACCACAAGTGCTACAGTTAATGAAGCTACGAATGGTATGTATTTTACCTGTCCTCTCATAGAGAATTTCTTTAGTTTTTATCATGTTAGGGCACGCCTTACAATGTCCACAGGGAAAGTTACCAATTATAGGTGTTTTATTAAGCCAAGTGCTCCCTTTAGATGGTATAGGGGGGAGATGGCTATGTGTTACTAAATCCCCTATATTCCTACCTCTCCGATATGTGATCTGGGGTTTGTCCGATACTGTGTCCCTCAGATCAGGATCCATCCGTAGAATCCTCCAATGTTTCTCAAGTATTCCTCGTATCATTGGAGAAGCATGATCAAAGGTGGCAATCACACGTGTAGGCTGTATCATCTGGTCTGTCTGTTTGGGGGTCAACAGGTTTTCCCTGGGAGTTTTAAGGGCATTTTGATAAGCTGATCTTAAGATGTAGTCCGGATACCCTCTATTTCTGAATCTCTGTCTGAGATCCATTGCTTCCCTCAGGAAATCCTGTTTGTCAGAACAGTTCCTCCTGAGGCGGAGGTACTGCCCCCTCGGGATACCCCTTTTGAGGGGTCCCGGGTGGCAGCTTTCCCACCTCAGGAGGCTGTTCGTGGACGTCACTTTTCTATGTATGGTGGTCCGCAGTTTACCCTTAGGAGTTTTTTGGATTGAGATGTCCAAGAATGGGATATGTGAGTCATGGTATTCATATGTAAATGCAAGTCCTAGACTATTATGGTTCAGTAATCTCAGGAATTCTTTAAACTCATCAGTGCTGCCCTGCCACAATATAAAAATATCATCTATAAAACGCGCCCAAACTAGGGCACGTTCACTAAAATATTCCCTTTCTTCGACAAAGACTTGGGTGGCCTCCCACCAGCCCAGAGTGAGATTAGCATAACTGGGGGCACTAGGGCTCCCCATTGCGGTCCCTCTGAGCTGGTGGAAGTAAGTCCTGTCGAAGAGAAAATAATTATGTGTGAGTGTGAACCTCAATATTTCCAGCACAAATTCATTGTGTAATCTCATCTGTATGCCCCGTTGGGATAAGTAATGCGAGACTGCTGCTAGTCCAATATCATGCGGGATAGATGAATATAACGACTCCACGTCAATGCTAGCCAGCAACACATCCTGTTCCACCTCTATTCCTTCCATTTTATTAAGGAGATCCATCGTGTCTCTCGTGTATGAAGGGAGGGCTAATACGAATTCTCTAAAAATTTGATCAATATATATCCCGAGATTCTGTCCCAGACCTCCTATGCCCGCCACTATGGGTCTCCCTTTTAGAGGGTTAGTCCCTTTGTGGACCTTTGGGAGGGCATAGAAGGTGGGGACAGTAACGGATTTGGGCAGCAAAAATTGAAATTCCGAGTCACTGATGAGTTTTCGTTCCTTAGCTATAGATAGTATTTTAGTAAGTTCTTTTTTATATTTGGAAGTAGGGTCTCCCGATAATGTTTCATAAGTAAGGCTATCTTTTAATAGTCTATTGCACATATCTATGTATTGTGTACGATCCATGACTATAATGTTACCCCCCTTATCTGCGGCTTTGATGACCAATTTATCATTCTTCTGTAGTTGTTTGATAGCCAACTTCTCTTGATATGAGAAGTTGGTCCGATCCTGAGTTATGGAGGGAAGATTCAGGTCCTCTATATCTCTGATCACCAAATCCAGAAACACATCTATACAGGATGTTTCGCCTGTAGGAGGGAATACTTTACTTTTTAACTTACAGGTAGTAAATGGTCCTTCACCTCTTGATCTATGGTTGTCATCTAATAATGATGCTAGATCTCTTGTGGCTGGTAGATCATTTATACCGATACCTAACTCCAAACATTCCTTTCTGTCTCGTGTTTTAAAGAATTTTTGCCATTTTAGTCTACGCCCAAACAGATGGAGGTCCTTAATCAAATTGAATTGGTCAAATTGGACCGTGGGTACAAATGAGAGACCCTGTGCAAGGACCCCGATTTGTTCCTGGGATAGTTGTTGTTTGGATAGATTCACCACTTGTAATGAGGATCTATCAACTCCTGTATTTAGACTCTGGGTTCTCTGGTTCGGGTGGGGTAAGGATCTCGACTCTGGTCCTTGTATTCCCCCCCTAAAAAATGCCCAGCAGAGGATGAAGGCAAAGAGCCCGTATCCGACCATTCCTGATTGTGGTTAGATTTCTTTTTATAGTTCCCACGTCCACGGGAGTTACCCCGCGTACCTCGCGCGCGGTAGGGTGCTCCTCCTCGTTTACCACGTGCTGGAGCTCTGTCTCCTTCACCAGGCTCGGTATCCGAGGAGGAAATCTCAGTCTCAGTCTCCCGAGGTGTGGGTACTCTGGACAATACGGTGTAAGCTCTATTATCTCTGAATTCCTGTAAGTCCCTGATGAATTGTAAGTGTTTCCTTTCTTTTAATTGATACTGAAAACGTTCCAATATATTTTTGGTATGTGTTTCTTTGTTATTAAATTCTGGGTCGTCCTTAAATCTTAATACAGTATCTCGTTGCTCATTCAATTTAGCTTCTGCTACCGTTAGTCTAGTTTTTTCTTCCTCCAACAATATTTGAATGAATTTCAGCGAGGTGGCTGTAGCTTCAGTTTCCCACTTTTTTAATACTGTTGTTGTTCTAAGTCTGGGTGCCGGTAACACCGGAATTCTCAGACCTCGGGGAACTATGTTATGTCTTAAGTAGTTTTCAAATGTTTGGATTTCCCAGAATGAAACTGCATAATCTTTATAACAAGAGACAAGGTCCTTAAGGGCTACTTTCAGAGAGGGTGTGTATTTAGGCTGTGAGTACATTCGCTCCGAAAACACTTCTTTTGCTTCCGTGAGCCAATCTGCCAAATTTGGTGATCCAGTGACCAAACTAGCCAGCACATAAACAGATTCCAAAAATTTTGTATGTAGAATGATTTAGCTGACCTACAAGGGGTCATATCATCTCCCAGCATCAGAAATGCAAAAAAAAAACTTTTTTAGAAAAAAGTGTGAGGGGAGTGCTACTAAAATATAACTTTTAATATAATAATTTTAAAATACACCACTGAAGTTATTGTGGACCAATACCATCTTAAAAACTGATACACAGGATCCACTCTAGGTTACCACCCGTATGGTGGATTTACCAGTATTCAGAGCGCCACCAATCCGGTGGATTTATATGAATATATACCGTTCTCAGATATATATCGTTCTCTACGTGTTTCTGCCCTAGTCTAGAGCGTCATCAGGAGAACTTCATATATATAGAAAGTCTCAACAATGTGGAAAATGTGTGAGATAAGGAGATAACAATAGCGTCACTCAATATATAAACATAGATAAATGCATGTAGCACCCCTGTACTAAGTGCCACTATGCTGGTGTAATTGATCTGCATGTGGCACACCGATACTAGGTGCCACTATGCGGGTGTAATTACAGCGGATCCAAAGGAGATAACCTATAAAGAAGATACATAAAGCCAGTCAGACCATATGATCAGGTACAATATAATATCCTTTCATGTATAGGGCTCTCACTCACAGTCCGTGGTCCGTCTCCCAGTACCTAAAGAAAGAATACAACAAATATCCCTGTAAGGAGTTGCTGCGCGGCACCTGCAAAAAAATAGCGGTATCGCCGCCACTCGTTACTCACAGTCCGCTGATGTAACCGCCAATTACAGGATCCCGGAAGGTGCGCAAACCCGCAATGGCGGGGAGCCAGTAAAAGTCCGACCGGCTTCTATGCGCTGCCTTGCCGCGATCCTTGGCGTCTGGCGTCATATCCTGGCACCCCAGCGTGACGTCATCCGTCCCCGCCTCTCTCTGACGCCCATAGGGGGCGGGACTAAGTACCGCTCGTCACTTCTGTATTCGGGGCCAGGTATGTTAGAATGTGATTTGCGGCTAGAGGAGTAAATCATATGGAGCCATCATATAGAGGAAAAAACGAAAGTGCAAGAACGGGAAAACCCTCCGTACCCAAGGGGTTAACCCCTGGACATGTTTTATTCATATGGTTATGCTTGTATGGGCACTTAATCTGTGATTTGTTGTTTTCATCGGTACCACATTTGTGTATATGTGATTTTTGATGACTTTTTATTCCTTTTTTTTTTTTTCCGGGATGTGATCACAATTCAGCATTGGACTTTGTTATTTTTATGTTTTATGTCGTTCACCGTATGGAGTCATTAACGTTATATTTTAGTCATTCAGACTATTCTACCAAATATGTTGATTTATTTTATTTAAAAAAAAAAATAATTTTTTATAAAATGGGAAAAGAGGGGGAATTCATTTTTTATTGGAGGAGGCACTTATTCCCTTTATTAAACTGTAACAGTTAATAGCTATATTTAGATTTTTAACCCCTTAAGGATTCAGCTCATTTTCACCTTAACAACACGGCCCTTTTTTGCAAATCTGACCACTGTCACTTTATATATGAATAACTCTGGAATGATTTTACTTTTCATTCTGATTCTGAGATTGTTTTTTCTTGACATATTCTACTTTAACATAGTGGTAATTTTTGTCGTTACTTGCATCTTTTTTTGGTCAAAAATCCCAAAATTTTGAAAATTTAGCATTTTTCTGCCTGTAAGAAAAATGGACATTCCAAATTATATATTGATTCACAAATACAATGGGGGACATTTATCAAGGGATTTAGAGCTCTTTTTTTGCTTACAAAAGTCGCACAAAAGGTCGCATTAGCACTTAAGCAATTTTTTGTGCGACTTTTGGCTGTAAGCAAAAAGCTACAAAAAAGCGTACGAAAGTAAATTTTATTTTTTACTTTGCAGTGGTCAGGGAATTATCAAGTGCGAAAGTCGCATAAAAAGTTGCAAGCCCTCAAAAACTGCGTAAATGTAAGCCAGCTCGGAGCTGGCACACAAAACGGCTTTTGAGAGCAAATTTTATATTTCCCGCTGGCAGCCGTGATCACAGCTCCAGCGGGAAATATATTGCAACTGTACAAAGGAGCCCGGGCTGGCATCACTCTGCAGCCGCCCAGCTCTGTCTGATTCTAACCCCGCTACCCTAACATAATGACATCCCCCCCTTGTTTCCCACCCGCCTGCGCTGCACATCTCCCATCTGTCTGCTACCTGTTGCAAGACTACAACTCCCAGCATGTCCATACAGTGAGGGTATGCTGGGAGTTGTAGTATTGTAGCGGGCGGACAATGTGTGGCGCGGGGGGGTGGAAGACAAGGGGGGTGGGGGTTATATAAAGCAGTGTCCCCATCCCCATCATTGTATTAGGGTAGCGGGGATAGAATCGGAGGAACCCGGGCGGCTGAAGACTGATTCCAGCCTGGGCTCCTTTTAACAAACCTCGGCGCAGCAGAGTTTCTATTTCCCTTAATGTAATTTCATATTTCCCGCTGGGTCCCGTAATTGGCCAGGACCGAGCAGCCAATCACGGGAAATTTGATATTACATTAGGGACTAAAAGCTGCGCGGTTCCGCTAGATGTTAAAAGGAGCCCGGGCTGGCATCAGTCTGCACCCTCCCGGGCTCCTCAGATATCCTGCGGCGCCGTGGTAAGGTGCCCGGGCTAACCTCACTCAGCAGCCCCCCACGGGACTCCCACAGCCGTCAGGGAGATGTGTAGGTGTACTTACTGTAAGGACATGCTGGGAGTTGTAGTTGTGTGGCAGGTGACAGGCTTTTCACCTGCCCCCCTACAACTCCCAGCATGCCCTTACAGTAAATATATGCTGGGAGTTGTAGTCATGTGGTGCGGGAGATTGTTACCCCCCCCCACACACACACACACACTACAACTCCCAGCATATCCTTACTGTAAGGGCATGCTGTGAGTTGTAGTCATGTGGTGCGGGAGATTGTCACCCCCCCCCCTACAACTCCCAGCATGCTCTTACTGTAAGGGCATGCTGGGAGTTGTAGTCAGGCGCGGACGGGTGACAATAAATGTATTAACCTATTTTTCTTTTTTTCTCCTCATTTCAGATCCATGTATCCTGTGGACTATTTCGGATTTGGTGGACTGCTTCAATGACCAGCGTCTTTTTTAAACCTGTTTAATGTTAATGAGAGTGTTTTTTGGAATAAAATTTTTTGAAACGTGTTGTGTTTTTATTTTTTTTATTACTTGAAAGGCTTAGTCTAATAGACGGAATCCATTACTAAGCCTATGCTTAGTGTTAGCCCCCAACACAGCTAGCGCTAACCTTCAATTATTACCCCGGTACCCACCGCCACAGGGTTGCCGGGAAGAGCCGGTACCAATAGGCCCGGAGCATCAAATATGGCGCTCCTGGGCCTAGGCGGTAACGGGCTGGCATTAATTAGGCTGGGGAGGGCCAGTAACAATGGTCCTCGCCCACCCTGGTAACATCAGGCTGTTGCTGCTTGGTTGGTATTTGGCTGAAAATAAAAATAGGGGGAACCCTATGCGTTTTTTTTTTTTTTATAATTATTCATGCAAAACAAAGATAAGGTTCCCCCTATTTTTATCCAAATACCAACCAAGCAGCAACAGCCTGATGTTACCAGGGTGGGCAAGGACCATTGTTACTGGCCCTCCCAAGCCTAAATAACACCAGCCTGTTACCGCCTAGGCCCAGGAGCGCCATATTTGAGCCTCTGGGCCTGGTGGTACCGGCTCCTCCCAGCACCCCTGTGGTGGTGGGTAACGGGGAAATAATTGGGGGTTAGCGCTAGCTGTTTTGGGGGCTAATGCTAAGCTTCAGCTTAATAATGGACTCTGTCTATAATACTGCTTCCACTACTAAGCCTGCCAAGTAAATAAAAAAAAACAACACATTTAAAAAAAAATGTATTCCAAAAAAACACTCCCCCAAAAGTCCTCATTCACCATTTTATTAACATTAAACCAAAAAAATGCTAATCACTGCACTCCCCTGAATCTAAAGTAATCCACAAGATACACGTATCTGAAATGAGAAGAAAAAAAATTAGTTAGTACATTTAGGGTAAAAAAAAAGTGGTAAAAAGGGTAAAAAAAAAAAAACATACATACCGTATATACTTGAGTATAAGCCGAGTTTTTCAGCACGATTTTTCGTGCTGAAAACACCCCCCCTCGGCTTATACTCGAGTGACCTCTCCGCCCTCAGTGGTCTTCAACCTGCGGACCTCCAGATGTTTCAAAACTACAACTCCCAGCAAGCCCGGGCAGCCATCGGCTGTCCGGGCTTGCTGGGAGTTGTAGTTTTGAAACCTCTGGAGGTCCGCAGGTTGAAGACCACTGCGGCCTTCGACATCATCCAGCGCCCCCTTTCACCCCCTTTAGTTCTGTACTCACCTCCGCTCGGCGGGACGGTGCTCCGCTGGTCCAGTGCTGCAGGACTGTCCGGTGGGAGGTCGTCTGGTGGGATAGTGGTTCCGAGCTGCCATCTTCACCGGGGGGGGGGCCTCTTCTCCGCGCTTCGGGCCCGGAATAGTCACATTGCCTTGACGACAATGCAGGGGGACGTTCATTACCAACGTCCGTCTGCGTCGTCATCAAGGCAACGCCTCTATTTCGGGCCCGAAGCGCGGAGAAGAGGCCCCCCCGGTGAAGATGGCAGCCCGGAGTACAGAACTAAAGGGGGTGAGAGGGGGGGCTAGATGATATTGAAGGCCGCAGTGGTCTTCAACCTGAGGACCTCCAGAGGTTTCAAAACTAAAACTCCCAGCAAGCCCGGACAGCCGATGGCTGCCCGGGCTTGCTGGGAGTTGTAGTTTTGAAACCTCTGGAGGTCCGCAGAAGACCACTGTATCAGACATTGACAAGCGGTGATGGTGAAGGTGGGGCTGATGACAAGGGGATGATGACAAGGGGATGATGAAGGGGGTGGGGATGATGACAAGGGGATGATGAAGGGGGTGGGGATGATGACAAGGGGATGATGACAAGGGGATGATGAAGGGGGTGTGTGGGATGATGACAAGGGGATGATGAAGGGGGGAATGATGACAGGCGGTGATGATGAAGGGGGAATGATGACAGGCGGTGATGATGAAGGGGGGATGATGACAGGGTGATGATGAAGAGGGGATGATGACAGGCGGTGATGATGAAGGGGGGATGATGACAGGGTGATGATGAAGGGGATGTTAATGACGGGGGTCTGGATGATGACAGGGGGGATGATGTATTTCCCACCCTAGGTTTATACTTGAGTCAATAACTTTTCCTGGGATTTTGGGGTGAAATTAGGGGCCTCGGCTTATATTCGGGTCGGCTTATACTCGAGTATATACGGTGTGTGTGTGTGTGTGTGTGTGTGTGTGTGTGTGTGTGTGTGTGTGTGTATATATATATATATATATATATATATATATATATATAAAAATTCAAAGCTGCAAAATTGTGTTCTGTAGTCATTTATTAGTTTTTGCTTATGTGTGCAAAAAAAAAAAATGGTATTCAAAAGTGATTTATTGGTTTTTGCTTATGTAAGCCAAATTTATCAACCCCCTGTGGTAGTTTAATAATGTGTCACACAAAAGCAAAACCAAAAGCAAGAAAAAAATGCCAACAGAACTCGATTACCAAAGCAACAATGATAAATGTCCCCGAATATGTCTACTTTATGTTTGCATCGTAAAGTTTTCATGTTTTTATTTTTTTAAGACATTAGAGGGCTTCAAAGTATAGCAGCATTTTTACAAAATTTTCACGAAAAATAAAAAATCAGAATTTTTCAGGGACCAGTCAAGTCTGAAGTGGATTTTGAGGGGCCTTTCTGTGAGAAATATACCACAAATGACCCCATTGTAGAAACTGCACCCCTCAAAGTATTCAAATGCCATTAACAAAGTTTGTTAACCCTTTAGGTGTTTCACAGGAACAGCAGCAAAGTGGAGGAGAAAAATGAAGATTTCCATTTTTTATACTAACATGTTCATGTAGCCCAAATTTTTTTTCCATTTTTGCAAGGGTTCTTAGGCGAAAAAGTCCCACAAAATTTGTAGCCCAACTTCTCTTGAGTATGGAAATACCTCATATATTGAAGCAAAGTGCTCTGTGGGCCCACAACATGGCTCAAAAGGAAAAGAGCAACTGTGGGATTTTAGAGGGTGAATATTGCTGAAATGTTTTTTGGGGGGCATGTTGCATTTAGCAAGCCCCCATGGTGTCAGAACAGCAAAAAAAAACACATGGCACACTATTTGGGAAACGACACCCCTCCAGGAACGTAACAAGGGGTACAGCGAACCTTAACACCTCACAGGTGTTTAACAGGTTTGCATTTAAGTTGGACTTGAAAGTGAAAAATTAGATTGTTATACCCCTTGTTATGTTCCATGAGGGATGCAGTTTCCAAAATGGGGTCACATGTGGGTTTTTTTTTGTGCGTGTTTACGTCAGAACCGTTGCAACTATTAGCCACCTGTGCAAATCACCAATTTAGGCCTTAAATGTACATATTGCGCTCTCACTACTGAGCCTTTTCGTGCCTCTGCAGAGCATTGTACGCCCACATATGGGGTATTTCCGTACAAATTTTGGGGGTCTTGTTTGAAAAGAAAAAGTATGAGACAACACCAGCATGTTAGTGTAAAAAAACATACTGGTGTAGACCCCAACTTTTCCATTTTATAAGTGGTAAAATTAGAAAAAGCCCCCAAAATTTGTAACGCAATTTCTCCTGAGTACGGAAATACCCCATATGTGTCCCTAAACCGTTTCCTTGAAATATGACAGGGCTCCAAACTGAGAGAGCACCATGCGCATTTGAGGACTAAATTAGGGATTTGCATAGGGGAGGACCCGGATGCAAGCATTACAATTGACTCTGCTACCATAAATACCCTACAGCAGTGTTTCCCAAACAGGGTGCCTCCAGCTGTGGCAAAACTCCCAGCATGCCTGGTCAGTCAATGGCTGTCCGGCAATGCTGGAAGTTGTTGTTTTGCAACAGCCGGAGGCTACTTTTTGCAAACAGTGCCGTACCAGACGTTTTGAATTTTTATAGGGGGGGGGGGGGGGGGGGGGTTTACACTGTGTAAGGGTATATGTAGTGTATTACTCTTTATTTTGTGGTAGCGTAGTGTAGGGTTTTTAGGGTATATTCACACGGGCAGGGGTTCATAGTGAGTTTTCCGCTGGGAGTTTGAGCTGCGGTGGAAAATTTTATGCAGCTCAAATTTGTAGCGGGAAACTTACTGTAAACCCCAGCTCGTGTGAATGTACCCTGTACGTTCACATTAGGGGGGGGTCAAACCTCCAGCTGTTGCAAAACTTCAACTCTCAGCATGGACTCACAGACCGTGCATGCTGGGAGTTGTAGTTTTGCCACAGCTGGAGGCCCACTGGTGAGGAAAACCGTGTTAGGGAACAGACAAACTCAGTGCTTCCCCACCAGGGTGCCTCCAGCTGTTACAAAACGAACACTCCCAGCATGCACGGTCTGTCAGTGCATGCTGGGAGTTGTAGTTTTGCAACAGCTGGTGGCACACTGGTGGGGAACCACTGAGTTAGGTTCTGTTACCTAACTGTGTTTCCTCACCAGGGTGCCTCCAGCTGTTACAAAACGAACACTCCCAGCATGCATGGTCTGTCAGTGCATGCTGGGAGTTGTAGTTTTGCAACAGCTGGAGGCACACTGGTGGGGAACCACTGAGTTAGGTTCTGTTACCTAACTGTGTTTCCTCACCAGTGTGCCTCCAGCTGTGGCAAAACTACAACTCCCAGCATGCACTGAAGGCTAAAGCGCATGCTGGGAGTTCTAGTTATGCAACAGCTTGAGGCACGTGTTCAGTGGCGTCGCTAGGGGGGGCAGAGGGGGCCACGGCCCCCACTACATCATGATTGGCCCCCCCTTGTGCCCCCCTAGCAGCAGTAGGTCACTAGCAGCTCTCATGGCCATCAGGGGGGTACCGCTAGTTCACCAGTAAGGGGCATCCTTTTTTTAAATAAACCTTCAGCCTGCAGCCCTGTCACCACGCAGGGGCCGCGCTATGCAGACTGGGAAGAGCAGACAGGAAGCTCCTCCCCCTCTCTCACTCCCCTGTATACTGGACCTTGTGGAGCAGGCCCGCTGTGTGTATACAGGCCCGGACACCACCAGTATGGAGGACTTACCTGCCCAGTGCCCACTGCTCATGCTGCCCTTTTAAAGTAAGTAACTTGCTTGGGGGAGAGGGGGAAAGTTGTAGTTCGGGAGACAGTGGGAGGTAGTTCAGTGTTTCCCAACCAGGGGGCCTCCAGCTGTTGCAAAACTACAACTCCCAGCATTCCTTTGGCTTTATGAGCATACTGGGAGTTGTAGTTTTGCAACAGCTGGAGGCCCCCAGGTTGGGAAACACTGATCTATCTATCTATCAATCAATCTATCTATCTATCTATCAATCAATCTATCTATCTATCTATCTATCTATCATCTATCTCATATCTATCCATCCATCCATGCATCTAACTTTCTATCTATCTGTCTATCTATCTATCTTCCTCATATCTATCTATCTCATATCTATCTATCTATCTTTCTCATATCTATCTATCTATCTCATATCTATCTATCTAACTCAGATAGATGAGAGATAGATATGAGAGATAGATAGGTAGATAGATGATATATAGATAGATACATAAATATATATATAGATAGATAGATATGAGATAGATAGATAAATAGATGATATATAGATAGAGAGATGATATATAGAAAGATACATAAATAGATGGATAGATAGATGATAGACAGATCGATAGATGATAGATACATAGATATGATATAGATAGATAGATGATAGATAGACAGATCGATAGATAGATGATAGATACATAGATATGATATAGATAGATAGATGATAGATAGACAGATAGATATATAGATGATAGATACATAGATATGATATAGACAGATAGATAGATGATAGAAAGATTAGATAGATAGATAGATAGATAGATAGGAGATAGATGGATATGATATAGATAGATGGATATGATATAGATAGATGGATATGATATAGATAAATTTATATGATATAGATAGATAGGAGAAAGATAGATAGATACATAGATCAGTTTCCCAACCAGGGGGCCTCCAGCTGTTGCAAAACTACAACTCCCAGCATTCCTCTGGCTTTATGAGCATACTCGGAGTTGTAGTTTTGCAACAGCTGGAGGCCCCCCTAGTTGGGAAACACTGATCTATCTATCAATCAATCATCTATTATCTATCTATCCATCTATCCATCTATCTATCTATCTCATGTCTATCTATCTATATAATATCTATCTATTTCATATCTATCTATCTATCCATCTATTTATGTATCTATCTTTCTATCTATCTATCTCATATCTATCTCAGATAGATGAGAGATAGATGAAAGATAGATAGATATGAGAGATAGATAGATGATATATAGATAGATAGATACATAAATAGATGGATATATAGATAGATATGAGATAGATAGAAAGATAGATAAATAGATGATAGATAGATGATAGATAGATATGATATAGATAGATAGGAGATAGATGGATATGATATAGATAGATGGGTATGATATAGATAGATAGGAGATAGATAGATAGATAGATAGATAGATAGATAAAGAACAATATGATGCAGCACGCCACAGGTTTGCAGAAAATGGTGGTTTATTCCATCATGTGCATAGACTATGCTGCATCATATTGGGGGAGATTTATCAAAAGCTGTGCAAAGGAAAAGTTGCCCATAGCAACCAATCAGATCACTTCTTTCATTTTTCAGAGGCCTTTTCAAAAATGAAAGAAGTGAGCTGATTGGTTGCTATGGGCAACTGGGCAACTTTTCCTCTGGACAGGTTTTGATAAATCTCCCCCATTGTTCTTTGTCTGGATTGAAGAACCAGTGGACCCAGGTTCCAAGTATGCGGGCACCCCGACTTCTCTCTAATCTCTGGATTTTGTTTGTGCCGTTTTTATTTGTTTTAGATAGATAGATAGAAAGAGATAGTATCTATCTATCTATCTATCATCTATTTATGTATCTTTCTATCTATCTCATATCTATCTATATATCCATCTATTTATGTATCTATCTATCTATATTTCATCTATCTATCTATCTCTCATATCTATCTATCTTTCATCTATCTATCTATATCTCATCTATCTCTCATCTATATGAGATAGATATGAGAAAGATAGATAGATAAATAGAAAGATAGATAGATAGATAAATAGAAAGATGGATATAGAGAGATGGAGCGATAGATAGATAGGAGATAGATGGATAGATAGATATACAGCAAAAGAACAATGCAGCAGCACACTGCCAGCACAAGGATATAGGTGAAACATGAACATGCAGATAAAACATGGAGAGCTATACAGCTATGGTGTAATAGATGCAAATGTGAAACGATGAAATAGTGAGGCACTTAGCCCGCAAATTTGTCTCCGCCGGCGGTCAAATAGCTTGGACCGTCCCACCGCGATAAGGTGGCCTCCTTGGGACGGACCCTACACTGTGAATATGCCTCTGTGTGAACAGTTCAGTAAGCATGGCAGGGTCTGGAACATCCAAGACACCTTATATACACACCTGATAGAGGTGGGTGGGGTGCAAGGCCAACATGGAGGTAGCCACTCCCCCGTATGTGCAATACAGACAAAGAATAAGTCAGCCAGCACTTTAGTTGATACCAAACTATTATATGGACCTGGCCTACAGGTGCACGCTACTAGGCTAAATATACAGCAACAGAAGAATGCAGCAGCACACTGCCAGCACAAGGATATAGGTGAAACATGAACATGCAGTTAAAACATGGAGAGCTATACAGCTATTTGCGAGCTAAGTGCCTCACTATCTCATAGTTTCACATTTGCATCTATTACACCATAGCTGTATAGCTCTACAGGTTTTATCTGCATGTTCATGTTTCACCTATATCCTTGTGCTGGCAGTGTGCTGCTGCATTCTTCTGTTGCTGTATATCTAGCCTAGTAGCGTGCACCTGTAGGCCAGGTCCATATAATAGTTTGGTATCAACTAAAGTGCTGGCTGACTTATTCTTTGTCTGGATAGATAGATAGATAGATAGATAGATGATTGATAGATAGATAGATCAGTGTTTCCCAACCAGGGGGCCTCCAGCTGTTGCAAAACTACAACTCCCAGTATGCCCATACAGCCAAAGACATGCTGGGAGTTGTCGTTTTGGAATAGCTAGAGGCCCCCTGATTGGGATACACTTATCTATCTATCTATCTCATATCTATATATCTCAAATCTATCTATTAATCTACATTATCCAAGTGTTTTCTTCCCCCATGTATGTGTGACGTTTCAATAGCATCCAGCCATCTTTATCATACGTACATTCTTTAGTCTCTTTGACATCACCGTGCTTCATAATAAACTGTGACATCACTGTGCTTCATAATAATCTGTGACATCACCGTGCTTCATAATAAACTGTGACATCACTGTGCTTCATAATAATCTGTGACATCACCGTGCTTCATAATAAACTGTGACATCACCGTGCTTCATAATAATCTGTGACATCACCGTGCTTCATAATAATCTGTGACATCACCGTGCTTCATAATAAACTGTGACATCACCGTGCTTCATAATAAACTGTGACATCACCGTGCTTCATAATAATCTGTGACATCACCGTGCTTCATAATAAACTGTGACATCACCGTGCTTCATAATAATCTGTGACATCACCGTGCTTCATAATAATCTGTGACATCACCGTGCTTCATAATAAACTGTGACATCACCGTGCTTCATAATAAACTGTGACATCACCGTGCTTCATAATAAACTGTGACATCACCGTGCTTCATAATAAACTGTGACATCACCGTGCTTCATAATAAACTGTGACATCACCGTGCTTCATAATAATCTGTGACATCACCGTGCTTCATAATAAACTGTGACATCACCGTGCTTCATAATAAACTGTGACATCACCGTGCTTCATAATAATCTGTGACATCACCGTGCTTCATAATAAACTGTGACATCACCGTGCTTCATAATAATCTGTGACATCACCGTGCTTCATAATAAACTGTGCCATCACCGTGCTTCATAATAATCTGTGACATCACCGTGCTTCATAATAAACTGTGACATCACCGTGCTTCATAATAAACTGTGACATCACCGTGCTTCATAATAAACTGTGACATCACCGTGCTTCATAATAATCTGTGACATCACCGTGCTTCATAATAAACTGTGACATCACCGTGCTTCATAATAATCTGTGACATCACCGTGCTTCATAATAAACTGTGACATCACCGTGCTTCATAATAAACTGTGACATCACCGTGCTTCATAATAAACTGTGACATCACCGTGCTTCATAATAAACTGTGACATCACCGTGCTTCATAATAAACTGTGACATCACCGTGCTTCATAATAATCTGTGACATCACCGTGCTTCATAATAAACTGTGACATCACCGTGCTTCATAATAATCTGTGACATCACCGTGCTTCATAATAAACTGTGACATCACCGTGCTTCATAATAAACTGTGACATCACCGTGCTTCATAATAAACTGTGACATCACCGTGCTTCATAATAAACTGTGACATCACCGTGCTTCATAATAAACTGTGACATCACCGTGCTTCATAATAAACTGTGACATCACCGTGCTTCATAATAAACTGTGACATCACCGTGCTTCATAATAAACTGTGACATCACTGCTTCATCCTGTAATTTGATGTCACTGTGTATAACAACCCTGTAGTGACATCACAGTTTATTATTCTTGAACGCTGACTTCACTGTGTATATTTTCCCGGTACAATGACATCACTGTATAGTTACCCTCCACTGTGACAACACTGCGTTTATTAACCCTGTAGTGGCAAAACTGTTTATTGTCCCTGTACAGAGACATTACTGTTTATATTAACTCTAAACTGTGATGTCACTGTATATATTAACTCTGAACTGTGATGTCACTGTGCATATTTACCCTGTATTGTCACTCGCAGTGCAATGTAAATATGTACAGTGACATTAGGGTATACAGGCTTAATATATACAGTGATGTCACAGTGCAGTGTAAGTATCAACAGTGATGTTGCAGTATAGAGATAACACACAGTGATGTTATAGTTCAGAGATAATACACACAGTGATGTCACAGTACAGGGATAATACACACAGTGATGTCACAGAACAGGGATAATACACACAGTGATGTCACAGTACAGAGATAATATACACAGTGATGTCACAGTACAGGGATAATACACAGTGATGTCACAGTACAGGGATAATACACAGTGATATCACAGTACAGGGATAATACACACAGTGATGTCACAGTACAGGAAAAATACACACAGTGATGTCACAGTACAGGGATAATACACACAGTGATGTCACAGTACAGGGATAATACACAAAGTGATGTCATAGTACAGGGATAATACACACAGTGATGTCACAGTACAGGGATAATGCACACAGTGATGTCACAGTACAGGGATAATACACACAGTGATGTCACAGTACAGGGATAATACACACAGTGATGTCACAGTACAGGGATAATACGCACAGTGATGTCACAGTACAGGGATAATACACACGGTGATGTCACAGTACAGGGATAATACACACAGTGATGTCACAGTACAGGGATAATACACAGTGATATCACAGTACAGGGATAATACACACATTGATGTCACAGCACAGGGATAATACACACAGTGATGTCACAGTACAGGGATAATACACAGTGATGTCACAGTACAGGGATAATACACAGTGATATCACAGTACAGGGATAATACACACAGTGATGTCACAGTACAGGGATAATACACACAGTGATGTCACAGTACAGGGATAATACACACAGTGATGTCACAGTACAGGGATAATACTAGGGATCGACCGATTATCGGTATGGCCGATATTATCGGCCGATAATCACGATTTTGGGCATTATCGGTATCGGCAATTACCTTGCCGATAAGCCGATAATTCCCCGCCCCCGCACCGCGACTGCCACCCCCTCGACCCGCCGCACCGCACCCCCGACCCACCGCGTCGCACCCCCCCACCGTGATGCTGGGCGGTATACCGGTATGGATTTTTGCCCATACCGCTATACCGGTCGGGCCCCTCCCCCACCCTCTGAGTCAATAAAAAAATTAAACTTACCCGTAATGGGGGTGGTCCGGGCCATCCATCCTTCCTTCCTGTAGTGTCCGGGGGCATTCCGGGTGAAGAGTGAACCGGTCCGGGCTGTCCTTCTTCTCCGGCGGTCATCTTCTCCACTCCGGGCAGGCTCCGGCCTAGTACACTGCATAGACGCAGCTACGCCGTGACGTCAGGTGTGTCGCTGCACACGGGCGTCACTGCGCAGCGGCGTCTATGCAGCGTACTAGGCCGGAGCCTGCCCGGAGTGGAGAAGATGACCGCCGGAGAAGGAGGACAGCCCGGACCGGTTCACTCTTCACCCGGAACGCCCCCGGACACTACAGGAAGGAAGGATGGATGGCCCGGACCACCCTGACAGGTAGGGGGAGAGAAGCGGGTTGTGGCGGCGGCCTATGGCAGCGGCCCTGCAAAAGCCACTGCAGATCATTGATTTAAAGCGCCCGCTTTAAATCAATGATCTGCAGCAATGTCGCAGGGGGTTAAATAGCCGATAACTTATACCGGAATATCGGTATAAGTTATCGGCTATCGGCCCTAACCTGCACCGATTATCGGTATCGGCCCTAAAAAAACGATATCGGTCAATCCCTAGATAATACACACAGTGATGTCACAGTACAGGGATAATACATACAGTGATGTCACAGTACAGGGATAATACACAGTGATGTCATAGTACAGGGATAATATACACAGTGATGTCACAGCACATGGATAATACACAGTGATGTCACAGTACAGGGATAATACACACTGTGATGTCACAGTACAGGGATAATACACACAGTGATGTCACAGTACAGGGATAATACACAGTGATGTCACAGTACAGGGATAATACACACAGTGATGTCACAGCACATGGATAATACACAGTGATGTCACAGTACAGGGATAATACACAGTGATGTCACAGTACAGGGATAATACACACTGTGATGTCACAGTACAGGGATAATACACACAGTGATGTCACAGTACAGGGATGATATACACAGTGATGTCACAGTACAGGGATAATACACACTGTGATGTGTACAGCTGGTATCTACCACTATAAGGCCAGTGTATGTGGGAGTATTGGTATTTGTAAAATGAATTTTATACAGTGTCAATTGGTGTTAGTCGGTCATTAGTCAGTCACAATGGTAGTCGTGGTCATGGTGTGGCAGTATCATTTGTTTCTTGCTAGTAACGCTCACAACTAACAGTAAGCACCTTTTGTCTGGAGGTGCTGACCATTTTTATTTTTTTGTACTGGTATTATCAGTAATATTGGTGTCAGTAACAGTATGACCATAATATGTATGATGACAATATTTCCTCCCTGTATGCTGGTATTATTGGTAATATTGGTCTCAGTATACAGGATTTGGTCAGTTACAGTATGATGGTAATATGTATGGTGATAATATTCCTCCTTGTATACTGATATTATTTGTAATATTAGTCTCAGTATACAGGTCATTGTTCGCACTAGCGTCTAGCTCACCGGTGCGTCATGGAGCCGCTTTGCCTGCACACCCTGGAATTAAGGGTACGTTCCCACACGGCGTATTTGCTGCTGCGTATTTTATTTTCCCTGTTGAAGTCAATGGGTAGGAAAATACGCAGCACCAAATACGCAGCAAATACGCAGCAAAATACACCACGTGGGAATGCACCCTTAAGCATGAAGTCTTGCAAAAGATTGGTGAGCTGCCTGTAATTTTTCTACATCATTGTGATTGGATGAACTGTCTTTACCTATATTACATGAGCACCACCATATTACAAGCCTGTGCTGTCTGATACTTTAGAGTCCGGATTATAGGACCAACGTATTTTTTGTGAACCACACAATACAGGTAGTGCCAGCACGCTTCTATCTACACATATATTACTTATGTTAATGTTTGACAGGGAACTGGCCAAAAAATAAGTGACATGTCACTTCTTCTCCACGTAGACACCTGCTGAAGCTGCCTTTAAAGTCAATGAGATCTTCATGGTCCCCCGATGCTGCCCTTGGCTTGGATATAATTTGCACGTGCAATGTATAAATGTGGTGTTGTTATAATTGCCCCCCCTACTTTTGTCCTGGCCCCCAGTGTGCCCCCCCAAAATTTGAAAGCTGGAGACGCCACTGCGTGTGGTGTCCCGGTACCGCATCCTATACGGTACCTGTTTATAGGTCCCCATAGCCAGAGTCCCTAGGACTCTGTGGACCTTCAGTCTTTATTCTTATGCACCTATCGTTACTGGGAAGGGCGGCGATAGGCCGGAGAGTCATCTCAACATACAAGCCCTCAGCCTGGCGTCACCAACTATAGGGTTAACATTAACCCCTGATATACCAAAGCAAATCTCTGACTGTACTACCCCTACCCCTGAGACTTACCACACACGCAACTATAACTTCCAGCATGACAAGTCAGCAGTTTGCTGTTCGTGCATGCTGGGAGTTGTAGTTTTGCAACATCTGGAGGGCCTCAGTTTAGAGATCATTGCACAGTGATCTCCAAAGTGTGGCCCTCCAGATGTTGCAAAACTACAAATCCCAGCATGCCCTGACAGCCAACAGCTGTCTGGGCATGCTGGGAGTTGTAGTTTAGCAACATAAGGAGGCTCACAGTTTACAGAAATCACTGCATGGTGACAATCAGATGTCCAAGACAGCTGATGTCCCCTAGACAGGAGCACTAGGATGGGTATGGGGGGGTTATAGGGGTCTGTTTGATGTTTTATTTCACACAGAGCTCACACAGCTCCAATCTCCTCACAGATCTCCCTACACTGAGGAGATCGGAGCTGTGAAAGGCAGTTTTTTTCAACTGCCTCTGCTGTGATTGGTCAATCTGGATTGATTGACCAATCACAACAATCAGGGGGCCAGGCCAGCCATGGGGAGACCCGCGGACGATGTCTGTGATGATCAGCTGTCTATGAAAGCTGAAGTCACTTCAATGTCACAGCATGTTTCCATGTTTACATGCTGTGACAGTTTAGCTTCAGGACGAGCCGGCTCATCTAACGCGGCAAGTACTCGCTGATTAGGACGATCAATTAATACTGATCGGTAATATCGACAATCTACTTCTCTGGTCTGACAACGTCACAAAATGTGGGCTCAAAATTGAGCAAAAAAGCCCCCAGAGTACGGATATTCATGGTGCGGCATAGTATGTTTTTAATCCTTTTTTTTATTTCTGAGGACGGTGGATGGGACCAGAGCATTTTTTGCACATCTGACCACTGTCACTTTAAGCATTACTAACTCTGGAATGCTTTTACTTATGAAGTTGATTCCGAGATAGTTTTTTCGTGACATATTCTACTTTATCTTGGTAAAAAATTCCAAAATTTGAAAATGTTGCTTTTTTTTTTAACCTTGAAGCTCTCTGCTTGTGAGGAAAATAGACATACCAAATAAATTATATGTTGATTCACATATACAATCTCTTCATGTTTGCATCATAAAGTTGACATGTTTTTTTTTTACTTTTGGAAGACATCAGTGGGCTTCAAAGTTCAGCAGCAATTTTCAAATTTTTCTCAAAATTTTCAAAATCTGAATTTTTCAGGGACCAGTTCAGATTTGAAGTGGATTTGAGGGGTCTTCATATTAGAAATACCCCATAAATTACCCCATTATAAAAACTGCATCAAAGTGTACAAAATTATATTCAGAATGTTTGTTAACCCTTTAGGTGTTTCACAGGAATAGCTGTAAGTTTAAGGAGAAAATTGAAGACCCAGTATTTACACCCCACTGGCGTTGGAACTGTAAGCTGTGCAAGTGAAAAATTACAATTTTCATTTTCAAGGACCACTGTTCCAAAAATCTGTCAGACACCTGTGGGGCGTAAATGCTCACTGTACCCCTTATTACATTATGTGAGGGGTGTAGTTTCCAAAATAGGGTCACATGTGGGAGGGGTCCATTGTTCTGGCTCTATGGGGGCTTTGTAAACACATGTGGCCTTCAATTCCGGACAAAATTTATCTTTAAAAAGCCCAATGGTGCTCCTTCTCTTCTGAGCATTGTAGTTCACCCGCAGAGCACTTTACATCCACATATGGGGTATGTTCTTACTCAGAAGAAATGGGGTTACAAATTTTGGGGGGCTTTTTCATATTTTCCCTTGTGAAAATGAAAAATTTAGGTTAACACCAGCATATTATGTTTAGTTTTTTTTTCTCATTTTCCCATCCAAATTTAATGAAAAATTTTCAAACACCTGTGGGGTGTTAAGGCTCACTGTACCCTTTGTTACGTTCCGTGAGGGGTGTAGTTTCCAAAATGAGCCGCTGTAAAATCAGCCACCCCTGTGCAAATCACCAAATTAGACCTCAAATGTACATAGTGCGCTCTCACTCCTGAGCCCTGCTGTGCGTCCGCAGAAAATTTTACGGCCACATATGGGGTATTTCCGTGCTCAGGAGAAATTGCGTTACAAATTTTGGGGGTCTTTTTTTCCTTTTACTGCTTGTGAAAATAAAAAGTAGGGGGCAACACCAGCAGGTTCGTGTAAACATTTTTTTTTTTTTTTTACACTAACAGGCTAGTGTAACCCCCAACTTTTCCTATTCATAAGGGGTAAAAGGAGAAAAAGACCCCCACGCCAGTGATTCCAAACAGGGTGCCTCCAGCTGTTGCTAAACTCCCAACATGCCTGGACAGTCAGTGGCTGTCCGGAAATGCTGGGAGTTGTTGTTTTGCAGCAGCTGGAGGCTCTGTTTTGGAAACACGGCCATACGATAAGTGTCTCATTTTTATTGGGGGGGAGGGGGACAGTGTAAGGGGTGTATATGTAGTGTTTTACCCTTTATTATGTAGTGTAGTGTTTTTGGGGTACATTCGCACTGGCGGAGGTTTTCGTTGAGTTTCCCACTAGGAGTTTGGGCTGTGGCGAAAAATTTGCCGCAGCTCAAACTTGAAGCAGAAAATTCACTGTAAACCCGCCCATGTGAATGTACCCTGTACATTCACATGGGGAGGCAAACCTCCAGCTGTTTCAAAACTACAACTCCCAGCATGCACTGACAGACCATGCATGCTGGGAGATGTACTTTAGCAATAGCTGGAGGCACACTGGTTGGAAAACCTTCAGTTAGGTTCTGTGACCTGACTCAGTACTTTCCAAACAGTGTGCCTCCAGCTTTTGCAAAACTACGATTCCCAGCATGTACTGATCACCAAAGGGCATGCTGGGATTTGTAGTTTTGCAACAGCTGGAGGGTCACAGTTTAAGAGATCGCTGTACAGTGATCTCCAAACTGAGGCCCTCCAGATGTTGCAAAACTACATATCCCAGCATGCCCAGACAGCAAACTGCTGTGTAGGCATGCTAGGAGTTGTAGTTTTGCAACATCTGGAGGGCTCCAGTTTAGAGACCACTGTATAGTGGTCTCAGACTGTAGACCTCCAGATGTTGCCAGGCAACTCACCAGCTTCCGTAGGATCCAAGGAGCCGCATCGCCTTTCTCCTCTTCTGCCGCCGATCACCCCCATCGATTGCCGCCTGCTACCGCCGCCCATGAGTAATTAAACTTCGGCGGCGGTCCCTGTCAGTTTCCCCATTCTGCCCAGCCTACTGTGGGTGGGCAGAACAGGGAAACCAAAAGTTAACCCCCCGCCCCCGATTTGCTATTGGTTGTCGCTTCTTGATGACCAATAGTAGGGATAGGAGGGGTGGCACCCCTGCCACCTCACTCCTATTCCTTCAGGGGGATCGTGGGTGTCTCGGACAACCGATATCCCCCTTATATTCCGGGTCACCATAGACCCGTATGACCCAGAATTGGCGACATGTTGCATGGGATGCCTGCTGAATGATTTCAGCAGGCATCCCGGTTCAGTCCCCAACCGGTGCGCGGCGGGGACTTGAATTCCCATGGGCGTATGTATACGCCCTGGGTACTTAACGATCAAAAACCCAGGGTGTATCCATACGCCCTGGGTCCGCAAAGAGTTAAGGGGTTAATAATAATAGTAATTAAAATAATGATATTGTTTCTACCATATCCACTTATCCAGAGATATTATGCTAGAGTTATATTGTCATCCTCCATTCCTGGGAATCCACCTCTCCCCTTCTACAGATCTCTGATTCCTTAATCATCCAATAGGGGGGCTTGTTTTCCCACTTATGTGCAAAATCCATGTGGACAATATCTTCTGTCTCCATTACAAGCTGTATGTCCAATATGGGAAATGTGCCTTGAATTATGCAGCTCCTCGCTCACTTGTTAATGTATCAAGTGACCCAGAGCCCACCACGTGGAGGTGGCTGCATTTCGGGCTCCTCCCCACCCCCACCCCCAACCATATGTAGATCTTGTGTGACCCAATCAGCCGTCTTGTTAAACTGGTTCACATTGATCGTCAATGGCCTTTGCTGTAATACTTCTTAGCTTTGTATGTAAGAAGTAAAATGGCATCTTGAATGTGGTCATCATGCCGGTTACTGTCCATTTGGCCATGGCCCATGCTCCAACCCAAACATTGGATACATAATGGGGCCACTTCAGTTTGCTTTTAGCATATTGCCAAGTCCGCTGCAGCCAAGACACTTTGGGCTCCGAGGCATCTTCAGAGGTTGTTGGTAAATCCATCTGGTTATCCGCCATGGTGACTGTCACATGATCGCTGTGCCTGGATTCATGTGGGTCTGAATTGTCACCTAAAGCCATGTCAATAGCCACATCTGCTCGCTGACCACGGTGCTTAATCTTCTTCCCAGGTATTTTATGGATCTCATAATATGGTGGAGTGACCTTATAATGATATAGGTTAGTATACCGCCAAAGGAAACTCGTCACGTAATGTATGAGACACACGACAGGCACCGATAGAACTGGGATATCTGCAAAATAGCGACAGGATACAATATATTAGACCTATATTCATTCATGTATTTATGTATATATATATATATATATATATATGTCTGTGTGTGTGTTCACACAAAATCATTTATCTCACAGGAGTAAACCTTTACCCAATTGCTGTAAGAAACTTAAAGGGGTACTCTGCCCCTAGACATCTTATCCCCTATGTAAAGGATAGGGGATAAGATGTCTGATCGCCGTGGTCCCGCAGCTGGGACCCCAGTGATCTCTGTGCAGCACCTAGCCTTTATTCAGAACACTGGGTGACAGGGTCGTAATGTCACAGCCACGCCCCTCGTGACATCACACCACACCCCCTCCCATAGACTTACATTGAGGGGGCGTGGCTGTGATGTCACGACCCCCACCGCCCGCTCCAAGCATTCAGAACTCTACTATATTAACTTTACACTAATACATTCATGTTAAATCCATTTATAAACAGAAATTTTGGAAGTTTTCATTATTCCTACCTCTTAGCTTCATGGTCACCGTCCCTACAGGATCCTTTTGCCTAAATAGACAAAATTCTCTTCAATTTGCAAAATAAGCGCAGGTCTAGTAGGAGAACGTGTTCACCCGCCGAACCGAGGAAATAAGTGTTAGGGATTGGATTCTACCCTGGAGAAAGTCTCTTTGATGTGTGATGTCACAGCAGATGACATCACGTGTATGTGTATCCATTGTAATGGCTGTACTGTACTTTACTTACACTATGTACAGTTATATACTGGGGGTTTACAAAGGATTTGAAGATTACAGCTTTAACCCCTTTAGAAGTCACAGCCCTTTTTGGTCTTGAGGACACAGGAAATTTTCATTTTTATGTTTAAAATTTTTCCTCCTCCCCTTCTAAGAGCCATAAATCTTAAAATGTTCAACCTAAAGACCCATATGAGGGTTTGTTTCTTTTGCGACCAACTGTACTATGTAATGAAACCTTTAATTTTAACATAAAATATATGGTACTATAAAAATGTATATATATTATTTGCGGCAGGAAATTGAGAAGTAAACGGCAATTTTGCAACTTTTGATAGTTTTTATTTTTACACAGTGAAGTGTATGATAACACTGACATGTTCTTTTTATACTGTGGGTCAATGTTTGGGTACACGCTTTACTCTTTTTGTACTGTTTAAAAAAAAAAATCAAACTTTTTGAACATTGTAAGTACGTTTTAAATTGTACGAGGGCTAATTTTTTTCCGTATACATCCCTGCATAAGGAAAAAGTCATAGAGGTCAGAAGAGGACAATTTTAAAGGTACTAATTTTGGTGCAAAAAGTTATAACTTTTAATGTTAAACAAAATCAAACCGTAATGAGCTGGATATCAATTTAATTGTATGGATCTAAAGAACAAGGTGTCATTTTTACCGAAAAGTGCACTGTGTAGAATCGGAAGCCCCTAAAAAAAAATTCTAAATGGTGTTTGTTTTTTTTCCAATTTTGCCCCACTAATATTTTTTTTCTCGTTTTGCTGTAGATTTTGTGGTGAAATGATTGATGTCATTACAAAGTACAATATGTGGCGCAAAAAAACAGCCCCATAGGAGTCTGTGTTATGATTTTAAGAAGGTGAGGAGGAAAAAACTTAAGCGCAAAAATGAAAACCTGTTGTCCTGAATTTTTCATGTTCACTGCACCTGCACTCACATTTAACCCCTGGACATGTTTTATTCATATGGTTATGCTTGTATTGGCACTTAATCTGTGATTTGCTGTTTTTGTCGGTACCACATTTGCGTACATGTGATTTTTGATGACTTTTTTTTATTTTATTTTTTTCTGGGATGTGATCACAATTCAGCATTGGACTTTTTTTATTTTTACGTTTTATGCCCTTCACCATATGGAATCATTAACACTATATTTTAATAATTCTGACTTTTCTGGACATTGTTATGCCAAATATGTTGATTTATTTTATTTTTTTTACAAATTTTTATTTGTAAAATGGGAAGAGGGGGAATTAATTTTTTTATTGGAGGAGATACTTATTCCCATTATTAAATTATAACAGTTAATAGCTATCTTTTGATTTTGAATACTGATCAGTAATATCGACAATCTACTTCTCTGGTCTCAAGATCTCTGGAGATGGCGCACTACAATGCTCAGAAGAGGAGGAGCGCCATTGAGCTTTTGGAGAGAGAATTTGTTTGGAATGGGAGTCAGGGACCATGTGCGTTTACAAAGCCCCCCGTGGTGCCAGAACAGTGGACCCCCCACATGTGAACCGATTTTGGAAACTACACCCCTCACAGAATTTAATAAGGGGTGCAGTGAACATTTACACCCCACTGGCGTTTGACAGGTCTTTGGAACAGTGAGCTGTGCAAATGAAAAAATGCATTTTTCATTTTCAAGGACCACTGTTCCAAAATTCTGTCAGACACCTGTGGGGTGTAAATGCTCACTGTACCCCCTTATTACATTACATGAGGGGTGTAGTGTCCAAAATGGGATTACATGTGGGAGGGGGTCCATTGTTCTGGTACTATGGGGGCTTTGTAAACACACGTGGCCTTCAATTCCGGACAAAATTTATCTTCAAAAGCCCAATGGTGCTCCTCTCTTCTCAGCATCGTAGTGCACCCGCAGAGCACTTCACATCCACATATGGGGTATGTTCTTAATCAGAAGAACAAATTTTGGGGGGCTTTTTTTTCTATTTTCCCTTGTGAAAATGAAAAATTTAGGGTAATGCCAGCATTTTAGTGAATTTTTTTTTGTTTTTTTCATTTTCCCATCCAACTTTAATGAAAATTCTTTAGTGTTAAGGCTCACTATACCCCTTATGTTCTGTGCGGGTTGTAGTTTCCAAAATGGGGTCACATGTGGGTATTTATTGTTTTGCGTTTATGTCAAAACCACTGTAAAATCAGCCACCCCTGTGCAAATCACCAATTTAGGCCTCAAATGGGCTCTCACTCCTGAGCCTTGTTGTGCGTCTGAGAGCATTTTACACCCACATATGGGGTATTTCCGTGCTTTTCCTTTTACCGCTTGTGAAAATAAAAAGTATGGGGAAACATCAGCATGTTAGTGTAAAAATTGTAATTTTTTTACACTAACAGGCTGGTGTAGCCCCCAACTTTTCCTTTTCATAAGGGGTAAAAGGAGAAAAAGCCCCCCAAAATTTGTATTGCAATTTCTCCCAAGTACGGAAATACCCCATATGTGTCCCTAAACTGTTTCCTTGAAATACGACAGGGCTCCAAAGTCAGAGAGCGCCATGTGCATTTGAGGACTAAATTATTGATTGCATAGGGGTGGACATAGGGGTATTCTACGCCAGTGATTCCCAAACAGGGTGCCTCCAGCTGTTGCTAAACTCCCAGCATGCCTGGACAGTCTTTGGCTGTCTGGAAATGCTGGGAGTCGTTGCTTTGCAACAGGTGGAGGCTCCGTTTTGGAAACACTGCCATACGATACATTTTTCATTTTTCTTTATTGAAGCGGAAAACTCACTGTAAACTCGCCCGTGTGAATGTACCCTGTACAGACCGTGCCTGCTGGGAGTTGAACTTTTGCAACAGCTGGAGGCACACTGGTTGGAAAACCTTCAGTTAGGTTCTGTTACCTAACTCAGTATTTTCCAACCATTGTGCCTCCAGCTGTTGCAAAACTACAACTCCCAGCATGTACTGATCGCCAAAGGGCATGCTGGGAGATGTACAGGGTGGGCCATTTATATGGATACACCTTAATAAAATGGGAATGGTTGGTGATATTAACTTCCTGTTTGTGGCGCATTAGTATATGTGAGGGGGGAAACTTTTCAAGATGGGTGGTGACCATGGCGGCCATTTTGAAGTTGGCCATTTTGAATCCAACTTTTGTTTTTTCAATAGAAAGAGGGTCATGTGACACATCAAACTTTTTGCGAATTTAAAAAGAAAAACAATGATTTGCTTGGTTTTAATGTTCATGAGTTATTTAGAAGTTTCTGACCACTTCTAAAATGTGTTCAATGTGCTGCCCATTGTGTTGGATTGTCAATGCAACCCTCTTCTCCCACTCGTCACACACTGATAGCAAAACCGCAGGAGAAATACTAGCACAGGCTTCCAGTATCCGTAGTTTCAGGTGCTGCAGAATGGGCAAAAGAAATATTGGAACAGGACCCTCAGTTTACGCAGAAGATTTGTTCAGTGATGAGGCAAACTTTTATGTGAATGGTGAAGTTAAAGGGGTACTCCACCCCTAGACATCTTATCCCCTATACAAAGGATAGGGGATAAGATGCCTGATGGCCGTCACGCCCCTTCCCATAGACTTGCATTGAGGGGACGGGGCGTGACGTCACATGAGGGAGGAGTCATAACATCACAAACTTCTGTTCCCATGGTCGGGACTCAGACCCTCCAGCGCTTCCCGAGCAGAAAAAAGGTGGGTGCCGCATGCTATATTGCGGGGGTCCCCAGCGGCGGGACCCCCGCGATCAGACATCTCGCTATAAGATGTCTAGGGGTGGAGTACCCCTTTAACAATCAAAACCACCGCTATTGGTCTGACACTAACCCACATTGCATAGATCCCTCCAAGACTGTTGGAACACAAAAATTGATGGTATGGTGTAGTATATGGGGTACAAAGATAGTGGGGCCATTCTTCATCAATGGAAACCTCAAGGCCACTGGATATGCGAAATTGCTACATGATGATGTGTTTCCCTCTTTATGCACTGAAGCTGGCACGTTCCCTGAGTTTTTTCTAGCAAGATGGTGCACCACCACATTATGGGTGTCAGGTCCGAGCATTCCTAGATGAAAAGTTTCCTGGAAAGTGGATTGGTCGTCGTGGGCCAGTTGAATGGCCCCCAAGGTCTCCCGATCTGACCCCCTTAGACTTTTATCTTTGGGGTCATCTTAAGGCAATTGTCTATTCTGTGAAGATACGAGATGTGCAGCACCTGAAACTACGGATACTGGAAGCCTGTGCTAGCATTTCTCCTGCGGTGTATATAGTAGTATATAGCAGTGTATACGGTTACTGGAAGCCTGTGCTAGCATTTCTCCTGCGGTGTTGCTATCAGTGTGTGAAGAGTGGGAGAAGAGGGTTACATTGACAATCCAACACAATGGGCAGCACATTGAACACTATGTAAGTGGTCAGAAATTTGTAAATAACTCATGAAAGAATAAAGTTACGTTACAACCAAGCACATCATTGTTTTTCTTGTGAAATTCCCAATAAGTTTGATGTGTCATATAACCCTCTTCTTATTGAAAAAAACTAAAGTTGGATTCAAAATGGCCAACTTCAAAACGGCCGCCATGGTCACCACCCATCTTGAAAAGTTTCCCCCCTCACATATACTAATGTGCCACAAACAGGAAGTTAATATCACCAACCATTCCCATTTTATTAAGGTGTATCCATATAAATGGCCCACCCTACAGTTATGCAACAGTTGGAGGTACGCAACTACAACTCCCAGCATGCCAAGACAGCTGTTTGGGCACGCTGGGATTTGCAGTTTTGCAACATCTGGAGGGCTACAGTTTAGAGACCACTGCACAGTGATCTCCAAATTGTGGCCCTCCAGATATTGCTAGGCAACTCACCAGCTTCCGTAGGATCCAGGGAGCCGTACCGCCATCCTCTTCTGCCGCCGATCGCTGCCCGCTGCTGCCACCGATGGGTAAGTGGACTTCGGTGACGGTCCCTGACGGTTTCCCCGTTCTGACCCACCTATTGTGGGTGGGCAGGATGGGGAAACCGAAAGTTAACCCCCCCCCCCCTGTCCCCAAACTGCTAAAACTAAATAAATAAATGTTTTATGGTCACTGCACTTGCACTCACATTTAACCCCACGACATGTTGTATTCATATAGTAATTGCTTGTATGGGCACTGGTAATCATGGAATATTATATGAGATGCTCCGCCAGAATTTTCCATGATTCAAAATTTGGTGCCAAACTCAGCAATTTTGACGCAAAAAAAAAAGGGTTGCGAAAAAGAACTCTCACATATTTTAGTCCCTTAAGGACAGAGCCCTTTTTCACCTAAAAGGGGTACTCTGCCCCTAGACATCTTATCCCTTATCCAAAGGATAGTGGATAAGATGGAAGATTGCCGGGGTCCCACTGCTGGGGACCCCCAGGATCTCTGCTGCACCACACCTCTATTGTTACTGCACAGAGCGTGTTTGCTCTGCGCGTAATGACGGGTGATACAGGGGATGGAGCATCGTGATGTCACGGCTCCGCCCCCTCGTGACGTCACGACCCGCCCCCTCAATACAAGTCTATGGGCACCCCCTGCCACAGACTTGCATTAAGGGATTGGGCCGTGATGTCACAAGGGGCGGAGCTGTGACGTCACGCTGCTCCATCCCCTGTATCACCCGTCATTACGCAGAGAGTGAACTCGCTCTGTGCAGTAATAATAGTGCGGTGCCGCAGCGGCGATCCCGGGGGTCCCCAGCAGAGGGACCCCGGCGATCGGACATCTTATACCCTATCCTTTGGATAGGGGATAAGATGTGTAGGGGCAGAGTACCCATTTAAGGATTCAGCCCTTTTTTGCAATTCTGACCACTGTCACTTTATACATTAATAACTCTGGGATGCTTTTACTGATTATTCTGATTCCGAGATTGTTTATTCGCGACATATTCAACTTTAACACAGTGGTAAATTTTCATCGTTACTTGCATCCATTCTTGGTGAAAAATCCCCAAATTTCATGAAAATGTTGAAAATTTAGCATTTTTCTAACTTTGAAACTCTCTGCTTTTAAGGAAAATGGATATTGCAAATAAATGATATATTGATTCCCATATACAATATGTCTACTTTATATTTGCATCATGAAGTTGATATGTTTTTGCTTTTGGAAGACATCAGAGGGCTTCAAAGTTCAGCAGCAATTTTCCAATTTTCCACAAAATTTTTTCAGGGACCAGTTCAGTTTTGAAGTGCGTTTGAGGGGTCTTCTTATTAGATATACCCCATATATGATCCCATTATAAAAACTGCACCCCCCAAAGTATTCAAACTGACATTCAGAAAGTGTGTTAACCCTTTCGGTGTTTCACAAGAATAGCAGCAACGTTAAGGAGAAAATTCAAAATCTTCATTTTTTACACTCGCATGTTCTTGTAGAACCATAGAAACATAGAATGTGTCGGCAGATAAGAACCATTTGGCCCATCTAGTCTGCCCAATAATCTGAATACTATGAATAGTCCCTGGCCCTATCTTATATGAAGGATAGCCTTATGCTTATCCCATGCATGTTTAAACTCCTTCACTGTATTTGCAGCGACCACTTCTGCAGGAAGGCTATTCCATGTATCCACTACTCTTTCAGTAAAGTAATACTTCCTGATATTAATGCAAAGACCTTTGCCCCTCTAATTTAAAACTATGTCCTCTTGTGGTAGTTTTTCTTCTTTAAAATATGCTCTCCTACTTTTCCTTGTTGATTCCCTTTATGTATTTAACCCCTTAAGGACATAGGGCGTATCCATATGCCCCCGTTTCCAAGTCCTTAAGGACCGAGGGCGTATGGATACGCCCTGAGCATTTCCGGCCCCCACCGCTAGCCGGAGGGGATCCCGGCATATCGCCCAGGGGGGTCATTATGTCCCCCCATGTCGGCGATTGCCGCAGATCGCTGGACAATTCAGTCCAGCGATCTGCGGCAGATTCCGGGTCAATCGGGTCTCCAGTGACCCGATGACCCGGAATTACTGGCTGATCGGGGCCGTCAGAGACGGCCCCGAACAGCCAGAGCCAGCAGGGGTGAGGTGGCACTGGTGCCACCTCACGATCGCCCTGATTCGTCGGCCGGATTACCGGCCGACCAATCAGGGCGCCTGCTGCGGGTGTCACTCCCGCAACCCGCTCCGCCCCTCTTCCGGAGGACGTGAGCGGGTGCGGGAAGACGACCCCCGATGCTGGGGACCCCGATCCCCGGCGTCCCTGTTGGGATCGGGGCCCCAGGAGCAGCGGCGGCGGCGGAGACGACGAGGGACTGACCTGTGCGGCTGGATCGTTGGAGGTGAGTGACAGCCTCCTGCTGTTGCTTAGCAACAGCTCCCAGCATGCAACAAGGGCATGCTGGGAGCTGTAGTTATGCAACAGCAGGAGGCAGACCACCACAACTCCCAGCATGCCCTTATGGGCATGCTGGGACTTGTAGTTTTGCAACAGCTGAAGGCACATTCTTTCTATGGAAAAGTGTACCTTCAGCTGTTGTGTAACTACAACTCCCAGCTTGCACAATCAGCTAAAGTGCATGCTGGGAGTTGTAGTGGTGCATCTGGTGGTTGCATAACTACAACTCCCAGCATGCCCGTTGGCTGTCGGTGACTGCTGAGAGTTGTAGTTTTGCAACGGCTGAAGGCACACTGAGTTAAGTAGTAAACCAGTGTGTCTCCAGCTGTTGCATAACTACAATCCCCAGCATCCCCAGCCAATGTAGTATGCCTCCGGCTGTTGCATAACTACAAGACCCAGCATGCCCTTCCGCTGTCCGTACATGCTGGGGGTTGTAGCTTTTGCAACAGCTGAAGGCACACTGGTTGCAAATCACTGAGTTTGTTACCAAACTCGGTGTTTCACAACCTGTGTGTCTCCAGCTGTTGCAAAACTACAACTCCCAGCATGCACTGATAGACCGTACATGCTGGGAGTTGTAGTTTTGCAACAGCTGGATGTTTCCCCCCCCCCAATGTGAATGTACAGGTACACTCACATGGGCGGAGGATTACAGTAAGTATCCGGCTGCAAGTTTGAGCTGTGGCAAATTTTCTGTCGCAGCTCAAACTGCCAGCGAGAAACTATTGTGAACCCCCCGCCCGTGCGACTGTACCCTAAAAACACTACACTACACTAACACACAATAAAATAAAAAGTAAAAAACACTACATATACACATACCCCTACACAGCCCCCCTCCCCTCCCCAATAAAAATGAAAAACGTCTGGTACGTCACTGTTTCCAAAACGGAGCCTCCAGCGGTTGCAAAACGACAACTCCCAGCATGCACTGATAGACCGTCCATGCTGGGAGTTGTAGTTTTGCAACAGCTGGATGTTCCCCCCCCCAATGTGAACGTACAGGGTACACTCACATGGGCGGAGGATTACAGTAAGTATCCGGCTGCAAGTTTGAGCTGCGTCAAATTTTCTGCCACAGCTCAAACTGCCAGCGAGAAACTACTGTGAACCCCCGCTCGTGTGACTGTACCCTAAAAACACTACACTACACTAACACAAAATAAAATAAAAAGTAAAAAAACACTACATATACACATACCCCTACACAGCCCCCCTCCCCTCCCCAATAAAAATGAAAAACGTCTGGTACGCCACTGTTTCCAGAACGGAGCCTCCAGCTGTTGCAAAACAACTACTCCCAGTATTGCCAGATAGCCACTGACTGTCCAGGCATGCTGGGAGTTTAACAACAGCTGGAGGCCCCCTGTTTGGGAATCACTGGCGTAGAATACCCCTATGTCCACCCCTATGCAATCCCTAATTTAGGCCTCAAATGCGCATGGCACTCTCACTTTGGAGCCCTGTCGTATTTCAAGGCAACAGTTTAGGGTCACATATGGGGTATCGCCGTACTCGGGAGAAATTGTGTTACAAATTATGGGGGGTATTTTCTGCTATTACCCTTTTTAAAAATGTAAAATTTTTGGGAAAACAAGCATTTTAGGTAAAAAAAATAATTTTTTTTTTACATATACAAAAGTCATAAAACACCTGTGGGGTATAAAGGTTCACTTAACCCCTTGTTACGTTCCCCGAGGGGTCTAGTTTCCAAAATGGTATGCCATGTGTTTTTTTTTTGCTGTCCTGGCACCATAGGGGCTTCCTAAATGCGGCATGCCCCCAGAGCAAAATTTGCTTTCAAAAAGCCAAACGTGACTCCTTCTCTTCTGAGACCTGTAGTGCGCCAGCAGAGCACTTTTCACCCCCATATGGGGTGTTTTCTGAATCGGGAGAAATTGGGCTTCAAATTTTGGGGGGTGTTTTCTGCTATTACCCTTTTTAAAAATGTAAAAATTTTGGGAAACCAAGCATTTTAGGTAAAAAAAAAAAAAAATGTTCACATATGCAAAAGTCATGAAACACCTGTAGGGTATTAAGGTTCACATTACCCCTTGTTACGTTCCCCGAGGGGTCTAGTTTCCAAAATGGTATGCCATGTGTTTTTTTTTTGCTGTTCTGGCACCATAGGGGCTTCCTAAATGCGACATGCCCCCAGAGCAAAATTTGCTTTCAAAAAGCCAAATGTGACTCCTTCTCTTCTGAGACCTGTAGTGCGCCAGCAGAGCAATTTTCACCCCCATATGGGGTGTTTTCTGAATCGGGAGAAATTGGGCTTCAAATTTTGGGGGGTATTTCCTGCTATTACCCTTTTTAAAAATGTTAACATTTTGGGAAACCAAGCATATTAGGTAAAAAATAAAAATAAAAATTTACATATGCAAAAGTCGTGAAACACCTGTAGGGTATTAAGGTTCACATTACCCCTTGTTACGTTCCCCGAGGGGTCTAGTTTCCAAAATGGTATGCCATGTGTTTTTTTTTTGCTGTTCTGGCACCATAGGGGCTTCCTAAATGCGACATGCCCCCAGAGCAAAATTTGCTTTCAAAAAGCCAAATGTGACTCCTTCTCTTCTGAGACCTGTAGTGCGCCAGCAGAGCAATTTTCACCCCCATATGGGGTGTTTTCTGAATCGGGAGAAATTGGGTTTCAAATTTTGGGGGGTATTTTCTGCTATTACACTTTTTAAAAATGTAAAATTTTTGGGAAACCAAGCATTTTAGGTAAAAAAAAATATAATTTTTTTTACATATGCTAAAGTCGTGAAACACCTGTGGGGTATTAAGGTTCACTTTACCCCTTGTTACGTTCCCTGAGGAGTCTAGTTTCCAAAATGGTATGCCATGTGTGTGTTTTTGCTGTTCTGGCACCATAGGGGCTTCCTAAAGGTGACATGCCCCCCAAAAACCATTTGACGCTCCTTCCCTTCTGAGCCCTCTACTGCGCCCGCTGAACAATTAACATAGACATATGAGGTATGTCCTTACTCAAGAGAAATTGGGCTACAAATACAAGTAAACATTTTGTCCTTTTACCCCTTGTAAAAATTAAAAAATTGGGTCTACAAGAAAATGCGAGTGTAAAAAATGAAGATTTTGAATTTTCTCCTTCACTTTGCTGCTATTCCTGTGAAACACCTAAAGGGTTAATACACTTACTGAATGTCATTTTGAATACTTTGGGGGGTGTAGTTTTTATAATGGGGTCTTTTATGGGGCATTTCTAATATGAAGGCCCTTCAAATCCACTTCAAACGTGAACTGGTCCATGAAAAATAGCGAGTTTGAAAATTTTGTGAAAAATGTCAAAATTGCTGCTGAACTTTGAAGCCCTCTGGTGTCTTCCAAAAGTAAAAACTCATAAATTTTATGATGCAAACATAAAGTAGACATATTGTATATGTGAACCCCAAAAAAATATATTTTGAATATCCATTTTCCTTACAAGCAGAGAGCTTCAAAGTTAGAAAAATGCAAAATTTTCATTTTTTTCATCAAATTTGGTGATTTTTCACCAAGAAAGGATGCAAGTTACCATAAAATTTTACCACTAAGTTAAAGTAGAATATGTCACGAAAAAACAATCTCGGAATCAGAATGATAACTAAAAGCATTCCAGAGTTATTAATGTTTAAAGTGACAGTGGTCAGAATTGCAAAAAACGCTCTGGTCCTTAAGGTGAAAAAGGGCTCGGTCCTTAAGGGGTTAAAAGTCTCTATCATATCCCCTCTGTCTCTTCTTTCTTCCAAACTATACATGTTAAGGTCCTTTAACCCCTTAAGGACCGGGGGGTTTTCCGTTTTTGCATTTTCGTTTTTTGCTCCTTGCCTTTAAAAAATCATAACTCTTTCAATTTTGCACCTAAAAATCCATATGATGGCTTATTTTTTGCGCCACCAATTCTACTTTGTAATGACATCAGTCATTTTGCCCAAAAATCTACGGTGAAACGAAAAAAAAAATCATTGTGCGACAAAATTGAAAAAAAAAACACAGTTTTGTAACTTTTGGGGGCTTCCGTTTCTACGTAGTACATTTTTTATCTTTATTTTGTAGGTCCATACGATTAAAATGATACCCTACTTATATAGGTTTGATTTTGTCGGACTTCTGGAAAAAATCATAACTACATGCAGGAAAATTAATACGTTTAAAATTGTCATCTTCTGACCCCTATAACTTTTTTATTTTTCCGTGTGGGGCAGTATGAGGGCTAATTTTTTGCGCCGTGATCTGAAGTTTTTAACGATACCATTTTTTTGCATTGATAGGACTTATTGATCGCTTTTTATTCATTTTTAAATGATATAACAAGTGACCAAAAATGCACTATTTTTTTCCGCGCACGCCATTGACCGAGCGGTTTAATTAATGATATATTTTTATAATTCGGACATTTCCGCACGCAGTGATACCATATATGTTTATTTATTTTTTTTATTTACACTGTGTTTTTTTTTTTATTGGAAAAGGGGGGTGATTCAAACTTTTAATAGGGGAGGAGTTAAATGATCTTTATTCACTTTTTTTTGCAGTGTTATAGGTCCCATGGGGACCTATAACACTGCACAAACTGATCATCATTGATCACTGGTTTCTCATAAGAAACCAGTGATCAACGATTCTGCCGCATGACTGCTCAGGCCTGGATCTCAGGCACTGAGCAGTCATTCGGCGATCGGACAGCGAGGAGGCAGGTGGGGGCCCTCCCGCTGTCCTGTCAGCTGTTCGGGATGCCGCGATTAGCCGCGGCTAACCCGAACAGCCCGACTGAGCTAGCCGGCCACTTTCGGTTTCACTTTTAGCCGCGCGGCTCAGCTCTGAGCGCGCGGCTAAACGGTTAATAGCGCGCGGCGCCACGATCGGCGCTGCGCGCTATTAGAGGCGGGTCCTGGCTTCACTATGACGCCGGGCCCGCCGTGATATGACGCGGGGTTACTGTGTAACCCCACGTTATATCAGGAGAGCAGGACCAAGGGCGTACCTGTACGCCCTTGGTCCTTAAGGAGTTAACCTTTCCTTGTAAGTTTTATTCTGCAATCCATGTACTAGTTTAGTAGCTCTTCTCTGAACTCTCTCTAGAGTATCTATATCCTTCTGGAGATACGGCCTCCAGTACTGCGCACAATACTCCAATTGAGGTCTCACCAGTGTTCTGTACAGCGGCATGAGCACTTCTCTCTTTCTACTGCTTATACCTCTCCCTATACAGCCAAGCATTCTGCTAGCGTTTCCTGCTGCTCTTTTACATTGTCTTCCTACCTTTAAGTCTTCTGAAATAATTACCCCTAAATCAATTTCCTCAGATACTGAGGTCAGGGCAGTGTAAAATAATCTATATTCTGCCTGAGGGTTTTTACGCCCCAGGTGCATTATCTTGCACTTATCCACATTTAATTTCAGTTGCCAGAGTTCTGACCATTCTTCTAGTTTGCCTAAATCCTTTTCCAATTGGCGGATCCCTCCAGGAACATCAACCCTGTTACATATCTTTGTGTCATCAGCAAAAAGACATACCTTACCATCGAGACCTTCTGTAATATCGCTAATGAAGATATTAAACAATATTGGTCCCAGTACAGATCCCTGAGGTCCCCACTGGTGACAAGACCTTGCTCTGAATATTCTCCATTGACTACAACCCTCTGTTGTCTGTTACTCAGCCACTGCCTAATCCACTCAACAATATTGGAGTCCAAGCTCTATGACTGTAGTTTATTGATAAGTCTTCTATGTGGGACAGTGTCAAAAACCTTACTAAAATTTAGATATGTGATGTCTACTGCCCCTCCGCCATCTATTAGTTTAGTCACCCAGTCAAAAAAAATCTATAAGATTTGTTTGACATGATCTCCCTGAAGTCAACCCATGTTGTTTTTCATCTTGCAATCCATGGGATTTTAGATGTTCCACAATCTTATCCTTTAGTAGGGTTTCCATTAATTTCCCCACTATTGATGTCAGACTTACTGGCCTATAGTTGCTTGATTCCTCCTTACTACCTTTCTTGTGAATGGGCACAACATTTGCTAATTTCCAATCTTTCCACGGCTCCTGTTACCATTGATTGGTTAAATAAATCTGCTAACGGTTTTGCTAGCTCACCACTAAACTCTTTTAATAATTTTGGGTGTATCCCATCAGGCCCCTGTGATTTATTTGTCTTCACTTAAGGCAGTCGGCTAGCCCCTTATTCTCTTCTACATGCCTTCCTTCCTTTGTTTTTAATTTAGTTATTCCTTTTTTTGATTTCCTTTTTTCATTTATATATCTGAAGAATGTCTTATCCCCTTTATTCACAGACTGAGCTAGTTTTTCTTCTGCCTGTGCTTTAGAAGTTCTTATAACTTGCTTGGTCTCTTTCTGCCTAGTCTTGTAGAATTCCCTATCTTCATTGCTCTGGTTGTTTTATAATTACTAAATGCTAGTTTTTAGTTTTTTATGATTTTGGCCACTTCTGCTGAGTACCACAGTGGTCTCTTCCTTTTTCTGCTTTTACTGACAAGTCTTGTGCAATTTTCTGTTGCCTTCAATAAAGCGTCTTTTAAGTAGTCCCATTTCTCCTGAACTCCATGTAATTTGTTCCAGTCTGATAGGGACTCATTTATGACTAATCTCATTTTTGAAAAGTCTGTTTTTCTAAAATCTAAAACTTTTGTTTTTGTGTGGTGTGACTCCTTCACTGTTCTTATATTAAACCACACTGACTGGTGATCACTAGATCCAGAGCTTTCGCCTACAATAACATCATATACCAAATCCCCATATGTGAATACCAAATCCAAAATGGCCTCCTTCCGCGTTGGCTCCTCAACCACTTGTTGTAGAAATAATCCCAGTAGGTAATTTAGAATATTTGTACTCCTGGCAGAACTAGCTATTTTGGTTTTCCAGTTTATATCCGGAAGATTGAAGTCTCCCATAATGATAACTTCTCCTTTCATTGTCATTTTAGATATTTTTTCAACTAGTAGATCATCTACTTCTTTAACTTGGCCAGGTGGTCTGTATATCACACCTACACGAGTTACTGCATGGTTACCAAACTGCAACGTAACCCAAACTGACTCTGTGGTTTCCTCACTAACTTGTATTAGGTTAGATTTTATGCTATCTTTCACATACAGGGCCACTCCTCCTCCTTTCTTGCCTTCTCTGTCTCTTCTGTATAAAGAGTACCCTGGTATGGATATGTCCCAGTTATTCCATTCATTAAACCATGTCTCAGTAACGGCATTGGTTGTGTAGTGTTTTTATGGTACATTCACATGGGCGGAGATTTACAGTAAGTTTGAGCTGCGATGGAAAATTTGGAAAAACTCCCAGCATGCACTGGCAGACCATATATGCTGGGAGTTGTATTTTTGCAACAGCTGGAGGCACACTGGTTGCAAAACACTGAGGTAGGTAACAAACTATGTTTCACAACCAATGTGTCTCCAGCTGTTGCAAAACTGCAACAATCAGCATGCATTGACAGCCGAAGGGCATGCTGAGAGTTGTAGTTTTGCAACAGCTGGAGGCACATTGCTACAACTCCCAGCATACCCTTTGGTAGTCTGTGCATGTTGGGAGGTGTAGTTATGAAAAACTAGATGCACACTTTTTCATAGAAAAAATGTGCCTCCAGCTGTTGCATTACCACAACTCCAAGCATGCACAGACTACCAAAGGGCATGCTGGGAATTGTAGTTGGAACTCCAGCTGTTGCAAAACTACAACTCCCAGCATTCCCTTTGGCTTTGCATGCCGAGAGTTGTTGCTAAGCAACATCAGGAGGTGAACAGGCCTCACCTCCTGCTGTATCCTGCCGCCGGGACCGCCGCACTGTATCCTGCCGCCGGGCCCAATCCTGCTGCTGCTTCGACCGATCAATCACGTGATCGTGAGGTGTCACCCATGCCACCTCACTCCTGCTGAGTAAGGGGGAATGGGGCTGTCTCGGACAGCCCCATTCACCCTTTTTTTCCGGGTCACCGGGTCACCAGAGACCCAATTGACACGGAATAACCACAAATCGCACATCTGAATGGACCTCTGGACCCCCCCTGGGCAATATGCCGGGATGCCTGCTGAACGATATCAGCAGGCATCCCGGTCCATGCCCAGCGATCGGCAGGAGCTGGAAGAACGCAGGGCATACCTATATGCCCTGAGTCCTTAAGGACTCGGAAATGGGGGCATATGGATACGCCCTGCGTCCTTAAGGGGTTAATATTTTAAAAGCAGCACAAGAGACCTTTAAAAATGTGAGGAGAAAAAAAATGGTGTGATTAATATCGCTGGAACAGAAATGACAGTAATTTTTTAATATCTCACCCAATGTGAACTGAACTCAACCCACTTGTAAGTCTGAGTTTACCTGCTACTACATTGAGATGTGGTGACTGGGGTGTTGCAGTATGTAACAGGGTCTGGTTGTATAAACCCTGGGGGCAAGATGTTGTTAACCCCTTAGTGTTCGTGACGCCAGGATGTGTTTATTCCGGTATGGTAACCGCCGTCAACCAATCCAGAAATGGTTTGTAATAAAGGAATGTCCACAGCAAGGATTCTGAATAAACTGGAACTTTTACTTGAAATGTTTAGGGAACAGTCTTTACAATTATGCAGTTCCTTCAGAGGCAACCGGGACACAGGATACCTTGCAGGCTTGCTGGGACTTGTAGTTTTGAGGATATTTATGCAGGTCACTGTGCTACTAATATATTCCTTAGCTGAGGAGTAGTCACTGGATTTGTAGAAAGAATTGTAACTCACGTTTTAGAAGTGGTTGTGTTTCTTTAGGCTTTGGCCTAGATGAGATGAATTTGCAGTATACAGGACTTTGTGCTTCCTTTTAAGTCCAAGAGATAAGAGAGAGAGAATAGAGACTTCAGCACCTTATGTACTAGGGGGCTGGACTAAAGCCCATTGGTTGCTAATGCCTGGGGTTCCTGTGCCCATGGAACTCTGGGTATATCACATGACAGTAGATCACATGACCAAGGAAGGTCCTATACATTTTATACAAACTGTACAACTTTATACATATGAATAATAGATGCACATAATGAATATACACTGCATTTATATGAGACAACAAGGGGGGAGCCCTGCAGGAGAGCCCTATGGACCTAAGAGACTCTTCCTGAAGGGACAGGTCCTGTACCGGGACACCTCAAATCCCCTTGTTTAATGAAAGTCGCCCTCAACGTCTGTCCCCTTAGGGAGAGGAGCGAAATGGCCATTGGGCCGAATGTAGTTCTGAAGCATTTAACTATAACGTCCAATTTCAGTACACATTAAAATGTCCATACATGCTCTGTAACTTGGGAACAGGAGGATATTGGTTAACTTTAGTACTTGCTGGATATAATTTACCATTTAATGGTTGAGACAAGGTTCCTTAAAGGGGTACTCCGCTGCCCTGTGTCGGAAGCTCCGCTCCCCAGCGTCCGGAAGTTTATTGTTCCTGACGCTGTGTGCGGGCTTCCGTGTTCAGGGCTGCCCCTCGTGACGTCACGCCCGCCCCCTTCATGATGTTATGCCCGCCCCCTCAATGAAAGTCTATGGGAAGGGGGCATGATGGCCATCGTGCCCCCCTTCTCATAGTCTTTCGCTGAGGGGGAGGGCGTGACATCACGAAGGGGGCCGGCGTGACGTCACGAGGGGCAGCCCTGAACACGGAAGCCCGCACACAGCGTCCGGAACAATAAACTTCCGGACGCTGGGAAGCGGAGCATCGGACACAGGGCAGCGGAGTACCCCTTTAAGAACACAGCCATGAATATGGTAACAATACTTTTACATTTTACAACAATACCTTTATTTATTTTTATTATTGTTTTTTTTATAGAGATATACCTACATATTATTATGCATCTCTAATGACTATGCACATATTATTAGTACTATCACATTTGACTGACTGACAATCTTACTGACATTTGACTGCTATATAGAGTGGGGATCAAAAGTTTGGGCACCCCATGTAAAAATTTGTATTAAAGAAGCCAAGGAAAGATTGAAAAATCTCCAAAAGGCATCAAATTACAGATTTGACATTCTTATAATACGTCAACAAAAGTTAGATTTTATTTCCATCATTTACACTTTCAAAATAACAGAAAACAAAAAGATGGCGTCTGCAATAGTTTGGGTACCCTGCAGAATTTATAGCATGCACTGCCCCCTTTGCACAGCTGAGACCTGCCAGTGTCATGGATTGTTCTCAATCATCATCTGGGAAGACCAGGTGATGTGAATCTCAAAGGTTTTAAATGCCCAGACTGATCTGACCTTGCCCCAACAATCAGCACCATGGGTTCTTCTAAGCAGTTGTCTAGAAATCTGAAACTGAAAATAGTTGATGCTCACAAAGCTGGAGACGGCTATGAGAAGATAGCAAAACATTTTCAGGTGTCAATATCCTCTGTTCGGAATGTAATTAAGAAATGGCAGTCATCAGGAACAGTGGAAGTTAAAACAAGATCTGGAAGACCAAAAAAATATCAAACAGAACAGCTCGCAGGATTGTGAGAAAAACAATTCAAAACCCAGAAAGATCTGGCAGACACTGGAGTTGTGGTACACTATTCCACTATAAAAACATACTTGTACAAATATGGTCTTCATGGAAGAGTCATCAGAAGAAAACCTCTTTTACATCCTCACCACAAAAATTAGCGTTTCACCGTTTTGGAAACAAGTTCTGTGGATCGATGAGGTTAAAATTGAACTTTTTGGCCGGAATGAGCAAAGGTACGTTTGGAGAAGAAGGGGAACAGAATTTAATGAAAAGCACCTCTGTCCAACTGTTAAGCATGGGTGAGAGTATCAATCATGCTTTGGGGTTGTATTGCAGCCAGTGGCACAGGGAACATCTCACGAGTAGAAGGAAAAATGGATTCAATAAAACTTCAGCAAATTTTGGATGATAACTTGATGCCATCTGTGAAAAAGCTGAAGTTAAATAGAGGATGGCTTCTACAAATGGATAATGATCCTAAACACACCTCGAAATCCACGGGGGATTACATCAAGAGGCGTAAACTGAAGGTTTTGCCATGGCCTTCACAATTTCCCAACCTCAACATAATTGAAAATGTATGGATAGATGTTGAAAGAACAGTGCGTGACAGACAGCCCAGAAATCTCAAAGAACTGGAAAACTTTAGTAAGAAAGAATGGGCAAAGATACCTCAAACAAGAATTGAAAGACTCTTGGCTGGCTACAAAAAGTGTTTACAAGCTGTGATACTTGACAAAGGGGGCAGTACAAGATATTAACTCTGCAGGGTGCCCAAACTTTTGCAGACACCATTTTTTTGTTTTCTGTTATTTTGAAAGTGTAATTGATGGAAATAAAATCTAAATTTTGTTGACATATTATAAGAATGTCTAATCTGTAATTTGATGCTTCTTGGAGATTTTTCCATCTTTCCTTGGCTTCTTTATGCACATTAATACAAATTTTTACCTGGGGTGCCCAAACTTTTGATCCCCACTGTATGGTATGCATGATGTCTGCAATGGTTATACATACTCGACATTATCTCACTGTTGCTGCTACTACATTGAGATGTGGTGACTGGGGTGTAGCAGTATGTAACAGGGTCTGGTTGTATAAACCCTGGGGGCAAGATGTTGTTAACCCCTTAGTGTTCGTGACGCCAGGATGTGGTTATTCTGGTATGGTAACCGCCATCAATCAACCCAAGAACGGTTTGTAATAAAGGAATGTCCACAGCAAGGATTCTAAATAGACTGGAACGTTTACTTGTTTAGGGAACAGTCTTTACAATTATGCAGTTCCTTCAGAGGCAACCGGGACACAGGATACCTCACAGGTTTGCTTGGACTTGTTATTATTGAGATATTTAGGTAGACCACTGTGCTACTGATATATTCCTTAGCTGAGGAGTAGTCACTGGATTTGTAGAGAGAATTGTAACTCATGTTTTAGAAGTGGTTGTGTTTCTTTTGGCTTTGGTCTAGATGAGATGAATTTGCAGTATACAGGACTTTGTGCTTCCTTTTGAGTCCAAGAAATAAGAGAGTATAGAGACTACAGCCACTTATATACTAGGGGGCTGGACTAAAGCCCATTGGTTGCTAATGCCTGGGGTTCCTGTGCCGATGGAACTCTGGGTATATCACATGACAGTAGATCACATGACCAAGGAAGGTCCTATACATTTTATACAAACTGTACAAATTTATACATATGAACAATTAATACACATAATGAATATACACTGCATTTATAAGACAAGGGGGGAGCCCTGCAGGAGAGCCCTATGAACCTAAGGGACTCTTCCTGAGGGGACTTAAGGATGGTACAGGATAGGTCCTATACCGGGACACCACAAAGCTTAATGTTAATTATAGAAACAATTATATAACAACTCTATTATTTTATGGTTAAAAATACACACTGCACACCTTGTTAATTGTAGGACACGTACATGCTGGCGTACCCACTATATTTGAAAATGTTGTGTAAAAAATAGAATAAGGCACAAAATAATTGTGTAAGATTTTTACAGACTACGTAAATAACCCATATGTGGCACTAAAATTTTCCATAAAAAAAAAAATAAAAAATCCATAGTAATGCAGCTTCATGCACATTTTGGGGTGGGTAATGTACCGAGCCGCTTTTTTTTTGTGTGGCTTCACTATTGTTTATGTGCCTGTTGGTGCTGCGCTGCCTTCCTTCCTGATGTAAACTCCTTCCTCAGCGCGGTGGCGCAAGTCTCCACCCACCAACGTCACAAAATGTGGGCTCAAAATTAAACAAAAAAGCCCCCAGAGTACGGATATTCATGGTGCGGCATAGTATGTTTTTAATACTTTTTTAATTTCAGAGGAGGGTGGATGGGTTGTTGCGGGATAGTTGGAGTGCAGCTATTTAGTGCCAGGGAGGCCAGTCAGGGTGTCACCTGATGCAGTACACCCCCTCCCAGTCACTCTCTAGTAACACTAATGGTAATAAAGGGTAGATAAAGAACTTTGGCTATTAACATAAGGGAAAACTTTTCTATTTTAAAAAAAGGCTTTTGCAAGTGGGTTTCCCAGGTTTTGCTTCCGTGCGATTTATTTTTCAAAGTCGTGCGACTTTTTGATAAATAGGTCACACATAAGCAAAAGTAAGTTAAAAAACAATTGTCATATAAAAGCCGTACGTTTGAAAAGAATGATAAATCTCCTTCAAAAAGTTTTTTCTGGAACTTCGTTTCTCGGCACAGACGTCTCTACCATGATATCCGTCTTCCAGAGCTGCCAAGGAGACTTCCAATAACAATACTCCAGATCACAAAAATTCTGGAGACGGCTTCTGCAGCAGCGGAGGAGCAAGATGAGACACACAACTCGTGTTGCTTTTGGCTCCAAAGAAATGGAATCTGCATTAAGTGCAAGTTCCCACTTCAAAGGTTAGGACCATTCCCATATAATCTTACACTAAGAGCTATTCTCATACCGGCCCCACTGCATCTGTACAGCACAGTGTTTCCCAACCAGGGTGTCTCCACCTGTTACATAACTACAACTCCCAGCATGCCCTTTGGCTGTGCATGCTGGGAGTTGTAGTTATGAAACAGTAGGAGGCACACAGGCCTCACCTCCTGCTGCCAGTCATTTCCTGCCCCCAACAGTAAGCTTTCCCCGCCGCTGCACACTACATGGTCGGTACCCGCTCTCGCCCTCCAGACTAGGGGCAGAACGGGTGCCGTCAGGACTGCCCAGAAGACGCAGTGATTCATCAGCCGGTCTCAGCCGACCAATCACCATGATCTTGAGGTGGCACCAGTGCCACCTCACTCCTGCTGGGCAATTGTGATTGGTGCTGTCTCGGACATTCGGTATTCGGTACATTCGGGTAAATCTTTTTATTCTTTTTTGGACTTTTTTAGCGATCCTAAAAAATTATGGAGATTTTATTAAAATTTCGTAGGGTACCATAAAAAAATAATAATAAAAAAGATACAGAAGTGATGGAAAAAATTGTATCTAACGAAATGTATCTATTTTTATTGTGAAATGTTTATAAATTTTTAAACAGGGATCAATTTATGTGAGCGGGTAAAGCACTAAAAATGTAGCCGACAATAATAAAAATGTATTGTGTGCGTGTTTTTCATTTTTTTAAAAACATTTTTTAGGTAGTACTACTACTCCCAGCATGGAACACACTGTTCCATGATGGTAGTAGTAGTTACCTGTACTAATTGACAGATCGCCGGGGTCCCTTGCGATCCTCTTGTATAGATGCGGCGGCAGCTCTTCTATGGTCCCCTGCACTCACGTATATATACACATATTCATATTTCCCGCAGAGCTGTGATTGGCCAGATGGTTCCAGCCAATCACAGCTCTCTGTGAGAAATAGGAATATGTGTATATATACGGCCGTGCAGGGGACCATAGGAGCGCGGCCGCCGCATCCATACATTATACAGGAGCATCACAGCGGGTGTCAGGAGTGATACCCGCAGTGATCTTTCCTTTACTACAAGTACTACTACTCCCAACAATGGAGTACACTCTGCTCCATGCTGGGAGCTGTAGTACCTGCATTAATCGACAGATCGCAGCAGGTGTCAGAAGTTACACTCGCTGCGATATGTCTATTAATGCAGGTACTACAGCTCCCAGCATGGAGCAGAGTGTGCTCCATGTTGGGAGTATTAGTACCAGCAGTAAGGGACAGATCCCAGCGGGTGTCACTCCTCCTGACACCCGCTGCTATCGCCCTTATGTGAATGTCGGGATCAGCTGTTCTCAGGGCTACATAGCCGGGAGAACAGCTGACGCTGAGCCGTAGGTATACATCGTATATCTACTGCCCAGCAAGAACTTAAAGTGAACCTGCAATGTGTATACAGTATACACATTGCTGGCTCACTTAACCCCTTGCTGAGCTGTGCGTTATGCGCAAGCCCAGCAAGGGAAGAGTTAACACACTGCTGGACAGTGTAGGTTAACCCTTTGGGCAGTATACACTATATACAGCTATCTATAGATAGCTGTATATAGTGTATACAGAAGATGAAGTCCGCTTTCCTCCCTCGAGTATCAGGCAGGTCCGTGTAGCTCCGCCCCCAGTGATGATGTCATTAGGGGGCGGAGCTACAGAAGGGAACAAGGCTAGTTAATCTGAAGCTCTGTTCACATTGTCCGTTTTGTATAATGTGAACAGACCCTTCTGGCAGTGTCTACCCAGACAGAGAGACTCCAGCTGTTGCTAAACTACAACTCCCAGCATGCCCAGACAGCCAAAGGCTGTCTGGGCATGCTGGGAGTTGTAGTTTTGCACCAATTGGTGGCTCCCTGTTTTGGTAGACATTGCATCATGGGTACTCTCCCCAGCGGACAGCGCCAAAAATGTCATAACCAATTTTTTGTGTTTTTTTCTTCTCGTTTCAGATCCATGTATGCAGAGGATTACTGCAGATTCAATGGATTATGGCGGATTACTTTTTTTTATTTTAATAAAATGGTTAACGAGGGCTGTGGGGGAGTGTTTTTTTAAATAAAATAATTTTTCCAATGTGTGTTTTTTATTTAATTGAATTTTCAGGCTTAGTAGTGAAAGCCGGTCTTATTGACTGAATCCATTACTAAGCCAGGGCTTAGTGCTAGCTCCAAAAACAGCTAGTGCTAACCCCCAATTATTACCCCGGTACCCACCGCCACAGGGGTGCCGGGAAGAGCTGGTACCAACAGGCCCGGAGCGTCAAAAAATGGCGCTCCTGGGCCTAGGCAGCAACAGGCTGGCGTTATTTAGGCTGGTGAGGGAGAGTAACAATGGTCCTCGCCCACCCTGGTAACGTCAGGCTGTTGCTGTTTGGTTGGTATTGTGCTGAGAATGCAAATACGGGGAACCCTCTACGTTTTTTTTAATTTTTTTTATTTAAATAAAATAAAAAACATATAGGGTTCCCCGTATTTTCATTCTCAGCACAATACCAACCAAACAGCAACAGCCTGATGTTACCAGGGTGGGCGAGGACCATTGTTACTGGCCCTCCCCAGCCTAAATAACGCCAGCCTGTTACCGCCTAGGAACAGGAGCACCATTTTTGACACTCCGGGCCTTTTGGTACTGGCTCTTCCCGACATCCCTGTGGCGGTGGGTACCGGGGTAATAATTGGGGGTTAGCTCTAGCTGTTTTTGGGGCTAGCACTAAGCCCTGTCTTAGTAATGGAGTCAGTCAATAAGACCAGCTTCCACTACTAAGCCTGAAAATTCAATAAAGAAAAACACAAGACATTGGAAAAATTATTTTATTTAAAAAACACTCCCCCACAGCCCTCGTTAACCATTTTATTAAAAGAAAAAAATAATAATCCGCCGTAATCCATCAAATCCGCAGTAATCCTCTGTATACACGCATCTGAAACGAGAAGAAAGAAAAACAACACAAAAAATTGGTTATGACATTTTTGGCGCTGTCCGCTGGGGAGAGCACCCATGATGCAATGTCTACCCAAACAGGGAGCCACCAATTGGTGCAAAACTACAACTCCCAGCATTCCCAGACAGCCTTTGGCTATCTGGGCATGCTGGGAGTTGTAGTTTAGCAACAGCTGGAGTCTCCCTGTCTGGGTAGACACTGCCAGAAGGGTCTGTTAACATTATGCAAAACGGACAATTTGAACAGAGCTTCAGATTAACTAGCCTTGTTCCCTTCTGTAGCTCCGCCCTCTAATGACGTCATCACTAGGGGGTGGAGCTACACGGACCTGCCCGGTACTCGAGGGAAGTAAGCGGACTTCGTCTTCTGTATACACTACATACATGTGGTAGCCCTTGGGGGGTGTATGGTAGGGATGGTATAATGTTGGTATATGAGGGGTTAATATTAACCCAGCCACTCGTGACGCCAGGGTGAGGGGTGGTATGCTGAATCCATGTTCCGGCCTATCACCGCCCTTCCCAGAAACGATAGGTGCAATGAAATGACTGAAGGTCCACAAGCAGATTTACCTTGAACTTGAATAACTTTACTGCAGTGCTTGCAATATCCAATGCGTAGTAACAGTCTCATATAACAGTTCTTAGGTTGCTTAGCGACTGGCAGAAGTTGCGGACCTTGCATTAAACTTGTAGTTTCTGAATTTAGGGAGTGATGTGCAGATCCGTCTGGATTTAGGGGAAATATTGGGTCCGGTGATACTGCAGAGTGCTTAGGGGATGACACACTCTATAATTTAGATCATTCAGCCGTTGCCGCAAGGCTCAGGCCTAACTCACTGCGATATAGGTCTTCTATCTAGAGATAGCTGTATATAGTGTATAACGCCCAAAGGGTTAACCTACACTGTCCAGCAGTGTAAGTTAAATCTTCCCTTGCTGGGCTTGCACATAGCGCACAGCTCAGCAAGGGGTTAAGTGAGCCAGCAATGTGTATACTGTATACACATTGCAGGCTCACTGTAAGTTCTTGCTGGGCAGTAGATATACGATGTATACCTACGGCTCAGCGTCAGCTGTTCTCCCGGCTATGTAGCCCTGAGAACAGCTGATCCCGACATTCACATCAGGAGGATCGCAGCGGGTGTCAGGAGAAGTGACATCCCTGGGATCTGTTCCTTACTGCAGGTACTAATACTCCCAACATGGAGCACACTCTTCTCCATGCTGGGAGCTGTAGTACCTGCATTAATAGACATATCGCAGCAGAGTGTAACTTCTGACACCCACTGCGATCTGTCTATTAATGCAGGTACTACAGCTCCCAGCATGAGGCAGAGTGTGCTCCACGTTGGGAGTAATAGTACTTGTAGTAAAGGAAAGATCACTGCAGGTATCACTCCTGACACCCGCTGTGATGCTCCTGTATAATGTATGGATGCGGCGGCCGCGCTCCTATGGTCCTCTGCACGGCCGTATATATACACATATTCCTATTTCTCACAGAGAGCTGTGATTGGCTGGAACCATCTGGCCAATCACAGCTCTGCGGGAAATATGAATATGTGTATATATACGTGAGTGCAGGGGACCATAGAAGAGCGGCCACCGCATCTATACCTTATACAAGAGGATTGCAAGGGACCCCTGCGATCTGTCAATTAGTACAGGTAACTACTACTCCCATCATGGAAGAGTGTGTTCCATGCTGGGAGTAGTAGTACTACCTAAAAAATGTTTTTTAGAAAAGTGAAAAACACGCACACACTACATTTTTATTATTGTCGGCTACATTTTTAGTGCTTTACCCGCTCACATAAATTGATCCCTGTTTAAAAATGAATAAACATTTCATAATAAAAAAGATACATTTCGTTAGATACAATTTTTTCCATCACTACTGTATCTATTTTATTATGATTTTTTTTATGGTACCCTACGAAATTTTAATAAAAAAGGTATCTCCATAATTTTTTAGGATCGCTAAAGTCCAAAAAAAGAATAAAAAGATTTACCGAATGTACCCGAATACCGAATGGATCCGAAAAATCAAATTGCATCTTTATCCTTTTTATTATCTTTGTTATCAGAATGAATTCTTTACGTCATTTAGGGATAACGAATGCATTCGTTATTTACAGCTATTCGTATTATCGTGGCTATTCGGGAATGTTCAAAATATGTTTTCGTGCATTCGGATCGGTCCGAATGCCCGAAAACGGTAAAATTCGGTAAATTAGACATTCGTGCTGAACTGAATTGCACATGTCTAGAAGTTACACTGTACCAGGACATTGCGCCCACGACCTCCCGGCGCTCATGACCACAGGTATTGACTCTATTACTATCTCCGATCACGCTCCTGTACATCTTTCTTTGTCTCTGTCCCCTTTCCCCTCCAATTCTTGGCGCTGGAGATTGAATGAAGGCATCCTTTCTAATCAGACTGCTCTAGCTGACATTACGCAACAGCTATCCTTATACTTTGATTTAAACTCTAAGTCGGGAACGGCCTTCATGCGAGGGATATTCATTTCCTGGGGTTCCAAACTGAAGAAAGAGAGGCAGCGCAAGATCACTGACATTCTGTCTGAAATCTCCACCCTGGTGAGGATACACAAGCCTACCGGGGCGATAGCGATTCAGGAGACACTTAAATCCCTATGCACCACCCTTAATACTCTCCTCACCGAAAAATCAGCGGAGGCCTACCTCCACCACAGGCACCGTATTTATGCACACGGGGACAAGGGAGGTAAGCTCATGTCCACACTTATAAAGAAGGCGAGAACAAAACAACACATTCATGCAGTGAGAGATGAGAGAGGCCACCGGTATACAGACACGCCCTCCATTGCTAAAGCTTTCCAGACGTTTTACACCTCTCTGTATAATTTATCAGAGGGAGAGTCCCCGGACTCTGCTTCCGGACGTAGAGAGGCGACGAAAAGATTTCTGACATCACTAAACCTCCCTACTTTAGACGAACACATGCAGAGAGAACTCATGCTACCTATTACCCCAGAAGAAGTGCAGAGAGTGGTCTCTTTTTTCCCACCGGGGAAGAGTCTGGGCCCGGACGGTCTTCCACTGGAATACTACCGTAAATTTGCGGACGTTCTGATCCCCCACCTCACCTCTGTTTGCGAGGCTTTATTCCGTGGGTCTCCTCTCCCTAAACAGTCCCTTGAAGCACATGTCACTCTCATTCACAAGGAAGGCAAGAACCCAGAAGACTGTGGGAGCTACAGACCAATATCACTTCTGAACTTAGACCTCAAAATCTGGGCTAAACTGCTCTCCTTGAGAATCAAGAGTCATCTTCCCCACTTAGTAGACGTGGACCAGTCGGGATTTGTACCAGGTAGGGAGGGTCGCACGAACACATTGAGACTGCTAACTGCGATCCAACATGCTCACATGAAAAGACTGCCCCTTGTCCTTCTTGGCATTGACGGCATTTGATAGGGTCAATTGGGAGTATATGAAGGAGACACTACACTGCTTCGGATTTCCCCTGCAGTTTATAACAGCTCTTATGTCCCTTTACACACAACCGTATGCTTCGTTGATGGTCAACGATGACATATCCCCCCGTTCTGGATCACAAACGGGACCAGGCAGGGATGCCCCCTGTCCCCAACCATTTTTATACTAACAATGGAAACGCTTTTACAGAGAGTTCGACAGTTGACCAGTATCTCAGGATACAAAACCCCGAGGGGAGAGCTTAAAGCACTAGCCTTTGCAGATGATTTACTATTTCTCTTAAGTGACCCTGCACACGGACTGCCTAGTTTATTAGACCTGTTCGGAGAATTTGGCTCGCTGTCGTACTTTAAAGTAAATGTTTCTATGTCGAAATTATTAAACATTACTCTATCTGCAGCTAAGATTAGGGAGATCGGCTCCCTGTCCCCTTTCCCCTGGGCCAAATCGTCACTCACGTATCTAGGGGTTAAAATACCTAGCTCGCTCACAAGCATTTTTCAACTTAACTTCAAACCCCTACTAGCAGAGATTAAAGAGACATTGGCTGGATATGATCTTCCCCTGATCCTATGGATGGGTAGGAAAAACCTGGGTAGGAAAAACTCAGATGTTAATAAGTGCAGGTCAATGTTTTGATGCCAGATCTGTACTGTTATCTATACTATGATGGAGAAGGCGCTGCTGCGACAGCGACCCCCTCGCCTACCTTTGTTCCTTATCTCTTTGTATTGTGCGTTAATGACTTTAAAATAAAATAAAAACTTGTTTGAAAAAAAAAAGTCTGATGTGTAAGTGAAAAAAAATGTTTACACTAAAATGCTGTTTTCCCCCCAAATTTTACATTTTTGCAAGGGGTAATAGGAGAAAATGACCCCCAAAATTTGTAAGCCCATTTCTTCTGAGTGTGGAAATACCCCATGTGTGGATGTCAAGTGCTCTGCTGGTGAACTACAATGCTCAGAAGAGAAGGAGCGCCATTGAGCTTTTGGAGAGATAATTTGTTTGGAGTAGTAGTCAGGGGCCATGTGCATTTACAAAGCCCCCGTGGTGCCAGAACAATGGACCCCACACATGTGACCCCATTTTGGAAACTACATCCCTCACAGAATTTTAAAAGGAGTGCAGTGAGTATTTACACCCCACTGGTGTTTGACAGGTCTTTGGAACAGTGGGCTGTGCAAATTAAAAATTACATTTTTCATTTTCAAGGACCACTGTTCCAAAAATCTGTCAGACACATGTGGGGTGTAAATGCTCACTGTACCCCTTATCACATTATGTGAGGGGTGTAGTTTCCCAAATGGGGTCACATGTGTGGGGCGGGGTCCATTGTTCTGGCACTATGGGGGCTTTGTAAACACACGTAGCCTTCAATTCCGGACAAAATTTATCTTCAAAAGCCCAATGGTGCTCCTCTCTTCTGAGCATTGTAGTTCGCCCGCAGAGCACTTTCCATCCACATATGGGGTATGTTCTTACTCAGAAGAAATGGGGTTACAAATTTTGGGGGGCTTTTTTCCTATTTTCTGTTTTTTTTACTTTTTTATTTTCCTATCCAACTTTAATGAAAAATTCTTCAAACACCTGTGGGGTGTTAAGGCTCACGATACCACTTGTTACATTCCTTGAGGGGTGTAGTTTCCAAAATGGGGTCATATGTGGGTATTTTTTTTTTTGCGTTTATGTCAGAACCGCTGTAAGATCAGCCACCCTTGTGAAAATCACCAATTTAGACCTTAAATGTACATAGTGCACTCTCCCTCCTGAGCGTTGTGGTGCGTCCGCAGAGCATTTTACGCCCACCTATGGGGTATTTCCGTGCTCAGGAGAAATTGCGTTACAAATTTTAGGGGTATTTTTTTCCTTTTACTGCTTGTGAAAATAAAAAGTATGGGGCAACACCAGCATGTTAGTGTAAACATTTTTATTTTTTTACACAGGCTGGTGCAGCCCCATACTTTTCCTTTTCATAAGGGGTAAAAGGAGAAAAAGCCCCCCAAAATATGTAGTACAATTTCTCCCGATTATGGAAATACCCCATGTGTGGCCCTAAACTGTTTCCTTGAAATATGACAGGGCTCCGAAGTGAGAGAGCGCCATGCGCATTTGAGGACTAAATTAGGGATTGCATAGGGGTGGACATAGGGGTATTCTATCCCAGTGATTCCCAAACAGGGTGCCTCCAGCTGTTGCTAAACTCCCAGCATGCCTGGACAGTCAGTGGCTCTCTGGAAATGCTGGGAGTTGTTGTTTTGCAACAGCTGGAGGCTCCATTTTGGAAACACTGCCGTAAGATACGTTTTTCATTTTTATTGGGGGGGAACAGTGTAAGGGGGTGTATATATAGTGTTTTACCCTTTATTATGTGTTAGTGTAGTATTTTTAGGGGACATTCGCACTGGCGGATTACAGCGAGTTTCCCGCTAGGAGTTTGCGCTGTGGCGAAAAATTTGCCGCAGCTCAAACTTGAAACATAAACCCCACTGTAAACTCGCCCGTGTGAATTTTCCCTGTATGTTCACATGGGAGGGCAAACCTCCATCTGTTTCAAAACTACAACTCCCAGCATGTACTAACGGACCGTGCATGCTGGGAGTTGTACTTTTGCAATAGCTGGAGGCACACTGGTTGGAAAACCTTCAGTTAAGTTCTGTTACCTAACTCAGCACTTTCTAACCAGTGTGCCTCCAGCTGTTGCAAAACTACAATTCCCAGCATGTACTGATCGCCGAAGGTCATGCTGGGAGATGTAGTTATGCAACAGCCGGAGGTACGCAACTACAACTCCCAGCATGCCAAGACAGCTGTTTGCTATTTGGGCATTCTGGGATTTGTAGTTGTGCAAAAGCTGGAGGGTCACAGGTTGGAGATCACTGTGCATTGATCTCCAAACTGTGGGCCTCCAGATGTTGCAAAACTACAAATCCCAGCATGCCCAGACTGCAAACTGCTTTGTGGGCATTCTAGGAGTTGTAGTTTTGCAACATCTGGAGGGCTACAGTTTAGAGACCACTGTATATTGGTCTCAGACTGTAGACCTCCAGATGTTGCTAGGCAACTCACCGGCTTTCGTAGGATCCAGGGAGCCGCATCGCCGTCCTCCTCTTCTGCCGCCGATCTCCCCTGCCGATCGCCGCCTGCTGCCGCCGCCGGTTAGTGATTGGGCTTCGGTGCCGGACCCTGTCGGTTTCCCCGTTCTGCCCAGCCTACTGTGGGTGGGTAGAAAGGGGAAACTGAAAGTTAACCCCCCTGCCCCCGATCTGCAATTGGTTGTCGCTTCTTGA